>NC_041386.1:648307095-648362719 GCF_002162155.2 Triticum dicoccoides
CAGCCCGACTCTCCCCCCGCCCACCTAGACGGAATCCCCCAAAACCCTACCGCGGAAATTCGCCCGGCGATCCGGATCGCCGGGAGAGGGCAGCCCCGGAGGCCTGCTCGCGGCTCGGCGGGTTCGCGGCGGCGGTGCTGACCGGCTGACGCGGCGCTCCGCAGATGGCCGAGGGCCGGCGCTACGGGATCGCGCCGCAGCTAGGTGAGAGCCGCCCCGGATTTTTCGGTGGGGGTTTTGTTCGGTTGGTTTTGATCCGCCTGCGCCGGCTTCATCTGGTCAACGCCTCTCGGTCTTTGTTTCGTTTTGTTTCCGCCCAACGCCTTCCCTGCGCGCGGGGATCTGGGTTTGCGGCGTCGTCGAAGATGGCGTTCGGCTGTTGCGGAATCTGGTGGCCACGGGTTTGGGTTTGGTTGGTGGGAACTCGGAAGTAATTGACGATAATTCTCTGTTTCCGCGGCGGGGATTTTGGGGAAGCTATATATGGTGCGGAGTGGAGATCTCAGTTCGGTCACTGGGCGCGGGAGTGTCCTGAGAGAGGAACCACCGGGAGCTGTAGGAGCTATTCGAAATAACCGTCAACTTGCTTTGGGTTTCGGTGTTCTGAGGAAGAATTTCGGGTACCCTGCGGTTCTAGAGTTGTGTTTCATCTGTGTGATGAGCATATCCCTTACGTGGTGGTCCTTGTGCTCTTGGGTTTGGACCGAAGTCAGTTTCACAATTTTAACAGTCGGAGTGCTAGTCACTTGGGTGTTTGGAACTACTCATAGTTACGAGGTTTTCTGAGGGAAATCGGGGTTCTAGTTGTGTCTCCACATGAACCTGAAATATGAAGTTGGATTGTGCAAGTGAATTTTGAATGACGACACATGATTTATTCTGTGTAGATGGGGAAGCAACACTGAGGACATTTTCTTTCGAATGTTTTTAAAATCCACTTCTATATGACTAATTCTCAACCTTGTTGAATTGTCTAACTCTACATTTCATTGACTTCTGAACAGACATGGAGCAGATACTGAAGGAGGCTCAGACCCGATGGTTACGCCCTACTGAGATTTGCGAAATACTTAAGAATTACAGGAATTTCCGTATAGCTCCAGAGCCACCAAATATGCCTGCAAGTATGACCCCTATTTGCTGTTCAACGCTTGTTATTTGATTATTTGTTTTTAGTTTTCAAAATTAACTTATGTTTTGGGCAAATATATACCAAAGCAATATTGTGTAACTTGGGAACTGGCATTGATTTGATAACTTGAACATCATTTTGTGAGAATAGAAGTAACACTGAAATTGCGAGAACAGAAAATAAGGTTTATGATGTTTTTTCCGTTTTTATCTAGTCAAATATTGATGTCAGGTGTAAACTTAGCACATCCTGGTCGCCTGGCATACTTTTTAATGCCATATAGCAATACAAAATTATGATGCTATCCTTACTGTAACTGGTTTGAACCACATGGTTAAGCCTCTGGATCCACCATGATCTTTCTCCTGCTATCAGGATTGAACGGTTGCTATGTGATTAGTGCACCTTCTTATGCCAAGGGCCGTGTCTTGTGCCCTTGCGCAACGGTATTCTTTAAGATTTTTGGTTATACCTTATTAGTGCCTTTAGCTCGATGCCATTTTGCCTTTGGACCAGCCATGACATTGATTTGAACATTCTATTTTACTAATATCTCCATGCTTGTAATTACACGCACTATTTGGAGCCCATATATTATGAAAGTAAACATGCACATGAGCTGACAAAGTGTCTCCAAGTAGTCATGTTAAGGTTCAATTGTATCTCACTAATATTTGTATCTCTGATTGTAGGTGGTTCACTTTTCTTGTTTGATCGGAAGGTATTGAGATTTTTTAGGAAGGATGGCCATAATTGGAGGAAGAAAAAGGATGGAAAGACTGTCAAAGAAGCCCATGAAAGATTAAAAGTAAGTAAAGTTGAATGTTACCAGTACTTATTTCTGCGACATCTTGCAGTATTTTTCTAAGGGTTCCTAGTCATACTGCATCGCTTGTCTACAGAGGCAAATTAACTGACATTTCCTTACAAATCTAGTCTGGAAGCATCGATGTGCTTCATTGCTACTATGCTCATGGGGAAGAGAATATAAACTTCCAGAGGAGGAGCTATTGGATGCTGGAGGAGTAAGTGAAACTTTTAGTGATCCATTCTGCTTTTGTAATATTGCAAAGCTCGCAGTTGCTAAATAACTCATGGCATGTGCATCATATATGCTTGTATGGGGCCTACATCCATGCATGTTAACTTAGAAATACTACACTACATTTGTATTTAAGCTATCCTACCTTTGCTTTTGCAGGGACTATATGCACATTGTCCTTGTACATTATCTCGAAGTCAAGGTTACACCTAATCCTTCTATGGTTGCAATGTTGTTAGCTACTTGTTTACCTTATCCTTATGTCTGGACAACACTTTAGGTGTTCCATGTAAATTATATTGCTTCAATGGCATGATTGGTCTTCATATACTTTTCCTTTTGTGATACTAAATTATTAATCACACTTGTAGTTTTAGTTTGGGATCATGGTTGTTATACCGCCTATAAGGAGTACTGATTTGATTGTTACTAGCCCTGGTGGTTGATGAGCTTGATTCTTATGATAAACCATGAATTAGGCAATTGTACAAAAGAAACTGTTTCAGTGCTGGGATACTTTAAGTGATTGATCCTTGATTGGGTAGCCTTGTCAGAAATTGTTTAATAATGCCATTGATAACAGGATAAAAATGTAAAATATGTGCAGAACTTGGAGTGAAATTAACTAAAAGGGTTAAGAAATTGGACTCCATGTTTGTAAGAATATTGTGCGTTTATGCTTGCATATGTCCCAGTAGCACATTGTTTGAAAACTATTATCTCATGATAAACTGACTAATCTGAACATGTTAAACTGTTTTGCCTCTCCATATAGGAACCTAATCAGCCTATTTTGGAAACCCTCTGTTTATGTTGGTTTTAGAAGTAAATTTGTCTTGTTTCTCTGCTCACAATTTTTTACTTGGCCTACTTACTTTTACTATCCTGGGTTCATAGTCTGAGTTTAAGTCGTTGCTGCCTCATTCGTTGTGAACAAAAGCTTTTTCTGCAATAAGCCGCTTAAAGTTTCATTTTCTTTGTATGTGGATATGAACATCAGGCTGGAAAATCAAGTTCTCGTACTAGGGGGCATGATAACATGCTACAAGGGGCCTATGTTGATAGCCCTTTAAGCCACTTGCCTTCACAAAGTACAGACGGTGAAAGCTCACTTAGCGGACGCGCCTCTGAATACGAGGCAGAATCAGGTAGAGTTGTTTGATCATCTTATTCTGTTCCGCGCGAAGTCCAGTTAAATAGTTTCACTGATACTATTCCAATTATGCACAGCGTATCTAAAGCAAAATTCGGTGCAGCAGATATTTATTCGGGAGGAGCCGGATACCACTCTATCTCTAGGATGCAGCAGCATGAAAATGGAGGTGGATCCATAATTGATGCTTCTGTTGTCAGCTCATACAGTCCTGCATCATCTGTAGGTAAGTGCCACCAAAAATGATTTATTCAGGTTATGAACCTAAGTTGGATGGATTTGTGACTCTTCATTTGCTACCAATGGTTAGGTAATCATCAAGGCTTACAGGCTACATCACCTAATACGGGCTTCTATTCTCATTATCAAGATAACTCACCTGTGATTCATAACGAGTCCACTTTTGGAATTACATTCAATGGGCCCAGTACTCAATTTGACCTGTCATCATGGAATGAAATGACGAAACTGAATAAAGAGATCCATCAATTGCCTCCATACCAGTCTCATGTTCCTTCTGAGCAGCCTCCTTTTACAGAAGGCCCTGGAATAGAATCTTTCAGTTTTGATGAAGTATATAGCAATGGGCTGGATATCAAGGATGATGGTCATGCAGACACTGATAGAGAAGCACTGTGGCAGGTAACAGGCACATTTTTGTGTGGCAATATAATATATATAGCATATTAATATTCTCTGATGATAAAGTTTTGTTTATGTAAAGAGGAGGTTTGCCTCTGATTACCCCCAACCCTTGTCTCCTGCTGTGCCCATGGGGCACGAGGATCTGCACGGCTATGAGCATAGGCCGTGGCACACTGCCCATGAAATTGTGTCTTATCTGCTTATGTCAACTTGTACTTTTAGTGCCTGAGTTGCTTCAGAATTTTGCAAAATGGAATATATATTGTTTCCCTATATTCTGAAATGCAGAGAGTTTTGTAACTGATAACCCTTTCACTTTTATTAACAATAGTAATTCGCGCGACATTGTTTGATGAAGTAGCCTACATACTAATTTTTGAAATGAGGTATTGGTTCTTCTCAAAAGTCAATTAGGAGCACATCTTTCTCTAACAAACAGTACCAGACTGGAAGTACAATAGTAATGCCACAAAGCGCCTTATGTATTGTTTTTATTCCGCTTAAGTGTATTGTTCCTCAATATTTCCAAAATGTAGCTCAAATGATTTTTAGGATGAGGATGGTGAGCTCAAATGCTAAATGAATTCTAGTAGGGAAAAATTAATAGGAAATTGGAATTTTAGTGGGGAAATGCTAGACTATAGAGCTGCAATGTCATTGTCAGAGCTAAAAGAGCATAGCCAATCTTAGCATGTTTGTTTCTCCAGCCTTTCGGTTACCTAGTGTTGTTAAGTATGAATCTATGATACTCCCTCCGATCCATAATAATCATGGATTGGAGGGAGTGTTATATATCCACTTTGCACAGATTAATATTTGCAGCTTTTATAGTGATTTTTTCAGGATGGCGTGTATTTATTTTCTTTGAATAATCGTAGTAATAGTGTTTCGTATTACATTGTTCATTAAAAGATGATTTCCTGGTTTTCATTTCCATGGTAGAACTTTTTCTTTCTTTCCCTTGCTGGTTCTTGGTATCCCAGCAGACTTATTTTGTATGTTATTTTGCACACTGATTAATTGCATCTGCTTGACTTCCATGCTACTGATATTATACTATTATTGTCTCCCCCCTAAAATATATACTATTATTGTCCGGCTTCAATTTGGTTTTGGTACTCACTTGTGAAACTACTGAATTTCAGCTTCCAAGTGCTAATGATGGTACGACTACTGAATTTCTTCAGCTTCCAAGTGCTATTGATGGCAGGACTACTGAATTTCAGCTTCCAAGTGCTACTGATAGTACATTTGCTACAGTGGACAATTTTGAACAACACAATAAACTTTTGGAGGAAGCCATTAATTTCCCTGTCCTGAAAACTCAATCATCTAATCTTTCTGATATCCTGAAGAACAGCTTTAAGAAAAGTGATAGTTTTACTAGATGGATGAGCAAAGAACTTGCTGAAGTAGATGATTCCCAAGTAAAGTTCAGTTCTGGATTGTACTGGAACAGTGAAGATGCTGACAATATCATTGGAGCATCGAGCCGTGATCAGTTGGATCAGTTTACTCTGGACCCAATGGTTGCACAAGATCAGCTGTTTAGTATAACTGAATATTTTCCAAGCTGGACATATGCAGGTTCGAAGACTAGGGTATGTCTTCTTACACTTATCCTTTTTACCTTTATTGTGCTTCTAAAGCTTGAAAGTCTTAGGAGCGCCATACGAAATAGAACTGTCTTGGTGTCTGAGTGAATTAGTGTTCTTTAACTGCTTACAAAATTTCTTGTGTCCTGCAGGTTCTTGTTACTGGTAGATTCCTAACTTCTGACGAAGTTATAAAGCTCAAGTGGTCGTGTATGTTTGGAGAAGTCGAAGTTCCAGCAGATATTTTAGCAGACGGGACTCTCAGGTGCTATTCTCCCTCGCACAAACCTGGCAGGGTCCCTTTTTATGTGACTTGCTCCAACAGGTTAGCCTGCAGTGAAGTACGAGAGTTTGAATATCGACCAAGTGATTCTCAATACATGGATGCTCCAAGTCCACATGGTGCTACAAACAAAATATATCTCCAGGCGTGTCTTGATGAATTATTGTCTTTGGGACGAGATCAGCAAGATGAGTTCCAGGCAGCTTTATCTAACCCCACAAAGGAGTTGATTGATTTGAACAAGAAGATAACCTCATTGATGACAAACAATGATCAGTGGTCTGAATTGCTAAAGTTCGCTGATGATAATCAGCTTGCCCCTGATGATAGGCAGGATCAGTTTGTTGAAAGCGGTATCAAAGAAAAGCTGCATATCTGGCTTCTCCATAAAGCAGGAGGTGGTGGCAAAGGTCCCAGTGTGTTAGATGATGAAGGGCAGGGCATTCTTCATCTGGCAGCTGCTCTAGGATATGATTGGGCGATAAGGCCAACAATAACTGCTGGTGTAAGCATAAATTTCAGAGATGTTCATGGATGGACCGCACTTCACTGGGCAGCATTTTGTGGCAGGTAAGTTCTTCTGAGGGTGATAGTTTTTGTTTGCACATACATACATACATATATATGTATTAAACTTGTTTGCCCTGTTCTGCAGAGAGCGAACAGTTGTTGCTCTTATAGCATTAGGTGCGGCTCCTGGAGCTTTGACGGATCCAAGGCCTGATTTCCCTTCAGGACGCACACCAGCTGATCTTGCGTCGTTCAATGGGCACAAGGGAATTTCTGGTTTCCTGGCAGAGTTTTCTTTAACAAGCCATCTTCAAACCCTCAACCTGAAGGAAGCCATGGGGAGCAATGCATCAGAGATATCTGGCCTGCCTGGTATTGGAGATGTTACCGGAAGAACTGCGTCACCATCAGCAGGTCAAGGTCTTCAGGCTGGATCGATGGGAGATCCACTAGGTGCTGTGCGGAATGCTGCCCAGGCTGCTGCTCGGATATATCAAGTTTTCAGGGTGCAGTCCTTCCAGAGAAAGCAAGCAGTTCAGTATGAGGATGACAATGGTGTGATATCAGATGAACGTGCCATGTCACTCTTGTCTTATAAACCATCTAAACCAGGACAGTTCGATCCCATGCATGCTGCTGCAACTCGAATACAAAACAAATTCCGTGGATGGAAGGGAAGAAAAGAATTTTTGCTTATTAGACAGCGAATTGTCAAGATCCAGGTATGAATATCAAGTGTATGACATTAATCAATGATTTTTGTTAAAATTCTGAACGCTCCAGATTAATACTGAATGAGTATGCCAACACCATATTTTTTTCTACTGAATTTTGCAATAGTAAAGTCAACTATGACCATATCATTTACAAATTTATGTAAAGGTAATTGAGTGAAACATGAGCTCCATATTTTTTTCTCTTCGACTAATCTAGTATCTAGGACAGGATATTCATAGCATGATGTTTTAACAGTATAGTGCACTGCTTTGTGAAGTATCTCTTCTTCTGATGCTATTATTATAATGAACAAATTTTCTCAACCGTGCTATATTGTGTACTTGCTAGGCTCATGTGCGAGGTCACCAAGTGAGAAAGCATTATCGCAAAATAATTTGGTCTGTCGGGATAGTGGAGAAGGTTATATTGCGATGGAGGCGGCGAGGAGCTGGGTTACGCGGGTTTCGGTCTACAGAAGTTGCAACAGACAGCAGCACTAGTAGCAGCAGTGTTGATGTAATCCCAGTTAAACCTGCAGAGGATGATTATAACTTCTTGCAAGAAGGACGGAAGCAAACTGAAGAAAGACTGCAGAGAGCTCTTGCCAGAGTGAAGTCCATGGTTCAGTACCCCGAAGCCCGGGACCAGTATCAGAGGATTATGACTGTCGTAACAAAAATGCAGGAATCGCAGGTAGCAATACGTTTTCCCGCCCTTTCAGCACCAATACAAAAGTTTTAGGGTGACGCCGAACAATTATGCATGATGTTTGGGTTAAAAACTCCGGCGAGAGTTGAGGGGTGAAAAAAGAAAAAAGAAAATGAGAGTTTTGCTCTGTTTTCTTAACGGGAGGCTTACTCAATTCTTTGTTGCTAATGTGACGCAGCCTGTGGAAGAAAGTATGCTTGAGGAGTCGACGGAGATGGATGAAGGCTTTTTGATGAGTGAATTCAAAGAGCTCTGGGACGATGACATGCCGTTGCCGGGCTATTTCTAGGTCCTAACGAAGTGGTGTTTGTTTCTTGTAAATTACCTCTGATTTGTTTGGTAGTCTCACCAGATAGATGATAGTGACTAAATTGCCCTGTCCATTATGGTTTGAGTTTTTGTTGGTCTCTTGGTTGTCTAGCTCTAGTGGCCCCTTGTACAGTATATCCATCCTGGAGGAAAATGTATGTGGATTATGAAACTGAAACCGTCCAGTTAGTTGCCTGGAATTAAACTAGTTAAGCTTGGATGCTCATGAAGTTTTTTTTACAGAGTGCCGTCCTTGGTTTCGTTCACTTATATGCTTGGAGTTGGGGATATAATTTGCATGCGGCATCGTCCGTAATAGGGAGGGACATGTGATATAGATCATAGATACCGACATGATGGAGTGGTTTTGCTGAAGCTGTAGGCGTCGAAACCTGCAGTGGTGAATGCCGCATCCATTTTTTTTTTTTGAACAGGGAAGTGCCCCGAAGGGCCAGACTTACATTAGATAAGCTTCAAAGCACACTTTACATCAGGACCGAAAGAAAAAGAAAGATTACAACAAAGTCCCAGACTTTTGCATGGAGAACCCCTAATTGAAAGATTAAAACGCAATCGGGTCCTTGGCAGCCTTTGCTCAGATTGAACCTCGCCGTCGCCGGGGACGAACCACTTGGGGCGACGAGATCGCCATGGGTGCAGCACGTGCATCCCATAGCCTCTGAACGAAAACTGGAACTGCCTCCCATAAGGCATGCAAGCCAGGAGGAAAGGGGTTGGCCGCCCTTCGACCAGAAGAAGCAGAGGGTCGATGAACACCGGCAGCCGACTGCAGGCGCCGTAGCTCCACCATAGAATCCTCTGCTGATGAGCTCGAACCCGACCATCAATCTTCAGCTCAGTGCTTCCCCACCCCTCTTCATCCACCACCTTGGCGGCATCAAGTGGAGGAAGGTAGCAACGAGGCCTCCTGCAAGTGGTAGGCATGTACATCTCCTGCTGCTCTATCTCTCTTCCCACAACCATGGTGGTAAGAACAGATCGAGGAAGAAGAGCATCTGGCGCACCATATTGGAATTTATTACAGCAAGAAAAGGGGGGAGAAGTGGGGACGAAACCGGACGGGCCTAAGCTTCGCCATGGATCCGGCTGAGGGAAGCCGCCGAAGGATCCGCTGCCAGGGATCATCCTTGCCTCCGCCTTTTCGCCACCAGCGTGGCCCCAGGGGAGAGTTGAACAACCACCTAGACAAGATCCAAAACGCAGCTCCACTTTATTTGCCAGAGAAAGACACTCACACACTACTAGACCTAGGATCCAGACCTCCATCCCACCCAGCGCCGGCCACCATGGCCGCCGGCGGCGAGGGGGAGGGAGGCCGGATGGGGAAGCTGGAGGTGGAGCTCTCAAGGATACGGCAGAAACGCCAGTCCAGAAAGTCGGGCGGTCCGTAAATGGACAGACTGAAGTATGCCGCATCCATTTGTATTTTGTCGCCGAGCATTAGTGAAACATGCTTGCAGTGCTGTGTATTTGACGCTTTGGTCAGTAATTTTTTCTTGCTTGCTCGTGTCATGTGGCGGAAGATGCGAGGACAAAACCCCAACCCAAACACCCCCAACCAAATAAACATTGGGCCGCGCCGTCCAGCTGCAAGTGTCCAAAGGAGCAAGCAGAGAAGAAGGAGCAACATAGGCATGCCGCCCCAAGGAAAGCTCGAAAGCGATGCCCGGCCGCTCTCAGGCCACGGGTCCGTTGGCGCAGACTAGAGTGGAAACGAGAATGGTCTGAGTGCGACACGCGTGGATGTCGTCATGGGTTCGGTTCTGCTTTCCCGGAACATGGAAAAGGATCAACGCGCGGTCGTCCGTCCATCGCGGTTGCCAGTTGCCACCGTTTTCGTAATGGGCCGGACGCGGACGTGTAACTGGACACGACGGGGGCGTGCGCGTGCGTGTCGGCTGTTGCGTGCACAACTCCCGCTGTCTCTGGTCTTTCTTGCCGCCAGTCACTCGCCCCGAGTGGGTGCTACGTACGTGTGTTGATTTTTCACCGCCACTACTTATTTCAAGAGACTGGAGCTGTAATGTAAGGCTGGTACAATGGGCAAGAACATAGTCTAGTAACTTACACACTTCTCTAGACTATGTTACCACCTCTATAGTGGGTAGGAACATCTATGTAGTGTCATGCAACAATGTATTTATTAGGTTATAGACTCATTGTTTCTTGGAGTGTGTGATGTTCCGGTAACTTAGCTAGTTACCACAAGCACCTATCTCCTCATTAAATATGTGACACATAAGTAAAGTTGTATTGAAATGTGTGATGTTACTCCTAAATTTCTTCCCATTGTGACCAACCTAAGACTATGACTGCAGCATGCCATCGTGAGAGACCCCCCACCAATGATCACCCATCCAACGACTACGTAGTGGCATCTGGCGCCATAATCAAGCACCGCCTGATCAATCATAACTAGTACTAGTACGTAGTACGCGCAGTGTTAAACCAGTGATGGCCGGAGCGTCCGCACATGCAGCAGCTGCCTTGTCCTGTAGAGATGCAGCGCAGAGCTAGCTGTGTAGAATGGGTCGCGCCTGGTCGGGCCGGAGCAGTGCGTGTCCTCCAGCACCTTCGGTTAAGTTTAAAACTCCAGCGCGACTATTTCCTCCCTGCCAGTAGTCCCCACGTTGACACACGTTGCCCACGCACGCACGCGGCCCGCCCGGAGCACGGCTTCCTGCCCTGCCCGCCTCCTCCGCTTCGCTGCGACCGCGACGGCGAGGGGGCGGATCCCCATCTCCGGCCCACCCATGGCCCCCGCCGCGCCGGAGGAGCTCCATTGCGCGCCCGCGCCGGACAAGCCCCCGCCTTTGGCCCCGCAGGGCGAGCTCCGGTGGCTCCGCCGGTGCGCGGGGCAGGGCGACGACCTCCGGTGGCTCCGGCGCTGCGTGGGGGCCGCCACCAAGGGCTTCGCCATCGGCGCGGGGCTCAAGGGCGGCCTCGCGCTCTTCTCCGTCCTCGTCCGCCTCCGCAGCCGCCGCTCCCCCAGATCGAGGTGGGCGCTCGCTGCTCTCCTCCGCACGCGACTCTGCTGATCCGTGCTGCTGCTGCTGCTGCTCGAGCCTTGTCGTGTCGTAACCCGTGTGGCGTGGTGCGTGTAGGAAGGCGGGCGCGATGACCAACGACGAGGCGGCGCTGCTGGCGCTCAAGGAGACGGTCAGGTACGGCATGTTCCTGGGGACCTTCGCCGGCGCCTTCGTCTCCGTCGACGAGTGCATCGCCGCCCTTTGGGGCCGCAAAAGGTCAGCCCTGGTCTCACACCCAGCTGTTGAAGTAATTCTAGTAGCTTCTCCCCTTCCTATTTATGGCAAGGGAAGACGCAAATCTTCTACTACGATG
This sequence comes from Triticum dicoccoides, assembly GCF_002162155.2. Lineage (NCBI taxonomy): Eukaryota > Viridiplantae > Streptophyta > Magnoliopsida > Poales > Poaceae > Triticum > Triticum dicoccoides. Next base: position 648,318,553 of record NC_041386.1, read on the forward strand.
GTGGGCGAATCCTTGATTTGAGCTAATAATTGCCTCCGGCTTTGCGGAGCTGCGTGTAAAAAACAGTGTGTGAGCCTTGAAGGGCAAGAGGAAGAGCAGTATATGTTTTGTTACTAACTGCTCATATTTTCAAGGGGATGTGCTTTGATGTGGATTAGGTGTATTGTCGTAGAAATTGTTCTTTGTTTGCTGGTGCCGTCAATTGCAAGCAAAGATTGCTTATTCTGGTCAGGGCCTTGGGGTCAACCTTTTGCAGTTTGCAAATGATTACAGTGTGGAGACGATGTTTTTTTGCTGCTTGAATCTGGGATTGCTACTTTTTACTTCCTCTGTCCTGGTTTATTAGGCCCCCTCACATTTTGAGCCAAAGTTTGACTATGCATCTGCTTCTGCGTAATAAAATATGAGTTATATGTAGGAAAAAATGGTATCACTGAAAACTTCATTCAGATACGAGTCCAACAATATAATTTTTATGACGTGTCGCTTTTGTTTTGCAAATCAAATCGATGGTCAAAGTTTAACCCAAAATATAAGGGGACCTAATAAACCTGAACGGAGGTAGTATTGGATTGGTACTGATCAGTGACCAACATTTTGCAACTCTGTGAGGTATCGTCAAAACAGATTTGTAATATTTGACTGCTAAATTCTAATCTTGGACTTCCATTGACGCTAGGAAATACCAAATGATGCAACTCTTGCGTGATCTGGAGATATATGTTGCTTGCTAACCCAAAATAAGATCCTTACAACCACCTGAGCGCAATCTCAATAGTGTATAGTGAGTTTGTCTGAACTTGAATCATCATCTTTATTGATTATGATGAATCAATACGCCTTTGTTTATGCTTCCAAAAGGACCATAGCAAGGTCTTCTTTTATTCCCCTGTCTAACATAAAATGTTGCTTGGATGATTTTGGATCTTGAAACTTCCCTCGGGATACTCCAACCTAGACCTTTCAAACTTCACTTTTGAATCCTGCAAACAAAAAGTCACAAACTTGGCTTTATTTTGTTTTCCAATAATTAGAAAATCAATAAAATATTCCACATTTCCAATTTTCAGTGACTTCAGTCACGCTTCTACACACATGCCATGAAACAACTGAATGGACTCCCAGGCTGTGCCTATGAAGTGGCCTTACCATACACCATAAGCATTACCAAGTTATGAAGGGGGTCAGTCGTCACAAAACGCATTACACATTTAAACTTTTGTTATATCACAGAATGCATGTTGTTTTCTGTTCCATTGTATCTTCCACACTATCCTACTTTAATGTATGAGTTTGTTTTGGGATAGTATGTAACTCAATACTCTTGTTGCTTCAGAACAGCAAGGTGGAGGTCATTATTATCCGGGTTAATTGCTGGTCCTTCTATGCTCTTGACGGGGCCAGGCACGCAGCATACCAGTTTGGCAATATACATTCTCATGCGTGCTGCGGTGCTTGCATCCCGTTGTGGAATAAAGAGCAGAAGATTTGGAAAGATTTGCAAACCTTTGACCTGGTCACATGGTGATATCTTCCTTATGTGCCTTTCATCTGCACAAATTTTGTAAGTTCCATTGACAGAATTCCTATGAGTTTTCGGGTTGCACTAGCTGTATATGTCAATGTTACTGCTGTATGTATGTTCAAAGATCGCTTAGCCCTGTTAATATACACTGATATGCAGTGTATGGAGTTATTTGGGCCCGATGGTCCTATTGCACTACACCCAATGCTCGGAGCTAGCTAGCATTTCAAATTTATGCAGGTCAAGTACTGATTATTTGAAAAAAGGGTCACCTAACAGTTTTTTGAACCATTATATGTTAACTTCTGGAAATGTTATATTTGCACATGGCACTACAGAAGTAGTACGGACAACTTATCTGAATTGTCAAAATTCTCTTGAGATACCTTGTTTGTGACACATAAGGGCTACTTTGTTAACAAAAATAGCAGTTACATTTGATCAACAACAGTTATGTCATTCTTCAGTGAAATTTGAAATGACTTGCTATTTATTAATATCATAATAAAATAGCATGTAAACCTAGATGACAATGTTTTTTCTTTCATGTCTTTCACTAATGTCTCATTAGAATGCATCGTATTCAGACGGGCAGACAACATTTTGATGTTTGGCAAAAGCCACATGTAAATAATAGGGTCATTTTTGAGAAAATGTGTAAAAGTAATGTGTTTGTTGAACTGTAATTGCTTTGCTAGTCCAAATATTTTAGACATGGAATCATAGAGTGCATTACTGGGACTGGAATATAAATGTAAGAATGTGATGTATTTGTAGATTCAAGGGCATTTCCCTTGTTATCTTGTTTGAAATAAGTTCAACCATTTGTTACAATATTAAAACATATATGCATCATGCACCGGTGACTGGTGAGTATTTAGTTATATATATTTTGCGGTATATATTCAATAGGATGTGGGGATATGAGTTTTGCCTATATTGTTGATTCTGCAGATCTGCATACATTCTACAGCAGGACAGTTTGCCGTCATCATATAAATCATTTCTGAAGACGCATGGTGGAAAGGACCAGTCTATTCTGCAAGGCTTGAAGGAAGTAGTTAACCACACTGCTTTCTCTAACCTAGAGGCTATTGAGAAGTATTACAAATCTGTTGGTGTTGACATAAAGTTGGATCCAGACATGAAAGTGCCCTGCTCAGTAAGTACTACTCCCTCTGTTCCAAAATAGATGACCCAACTTTATACTAACTTTGTACTAAAGTTAGTATAAAGTTGGGTCATCTATTTTGGAACGGAGTGAGTACAAATTTGTGAATAATTGTGTCGTGTCGCATGATTGCACCACATTAATATAGTATAGTATCCCTATCAAGCATTCAGGTATAATATTTTGCTGTGAATAATTGTTGAAGTTTTCCTTGTTAATTTCCTACCATTTTTTTATTCCTTTTGTTAAGCGGAACTTTTTCCTTCATCTAATCTCTTCTCTCTTCAAACCAGATTGTGCATGGTAATCAATCATGTGCAGGACATTTTATTTCATTCTTGTTACAAGCATATGGAAGAGCAGTTCCTGTCTATATTCCAGTCTACCTAGTTCCTGCACTTGTAGTTCATCGGCAGGATCTGATGAAAAGGTACACAACTGTATTAAGTAAACTGACATGTTAGGTTGCTCATATTTGTGAAGAGCGTTTTTTTTTTTTGCTGCCAAAAAACATGCAGACCCTGCATTAATTGGGCTTGATGTCCTCAGGGTAATTGTGCTTCATGTACGTATCAAAAGCATACAAATTTATGTCCTATCTAGATTGAAAAACGAGTGCTCTTTGTGGTATGTTATCTATTTGCATTCTGCGGGAGCTGTCATGCTGCCTTCTGCAGTTTTTGCAAAAACATAACTTCACCCCTAAGACAACGACTCCTAATTGGGTACAACACTAGCATAGCTGGATACACCTAACATGTGTCTACAACATTAAGTGTGCTGAAGACCTCACAACATGCAGGCCTTACACAATAATGGGGAAGAGTCTTCTAGGAACAGCAAGATCTAGCCTGTTCCTCTCAATGTATTGTGCATCTGCATGGTGAGTTCTTTTTATTTCAACCCCCAACTTCTCGTATTAAGAATGTAGATGTATCGCCAACCTCCCTTGTCGGCACAGCAATTCATGGTGTTTCTTTTTCTATTTCAGGGCTTGGACATGCTTCCTTTATAGAACCTTCGAGAAGTGCAGTACTCCACTCGTTGTACTTGGCACGGTAAGTGAAGACACACAGTTTACCGCAGGGACTAAGCGTAGTCCAGTTAACCATCTCTGTGATACTAACTTGCTTTGCTGTGGCAGTTCCCGGCGGGTCTGGCACTGTTTATCGAGAAGAAAAGCAGGAGAATCGAGATATCTCTGTACTGCCTTGCCAGAGCCATCGAGAGTTTCTTCACATGCATGACCGACGCCGGGCTCTGCCCTCCAATATTGCAGATCAAGCGAGCTGATGTAGTGGTTTTCAGCATGGCCACCTCGATCATTATGCACTGCTATGCCCAGGAAAGAGAGGTTTTCCGGTCCAAGTACCTGAATGTCCTTGACTGGGTATTCGGTGTGCCGCTTCCGTCGGAAGACAATGATAGTAAATGCCATTCCACATCCAGTGATGGAATCAAGAAAGGAATATTCTCCATTGGATGATGGAATCAGGAGGTGGTTCGGTAGCTTTGCTGGTCGATCTTAGTGCAAGAGTAGATAGGCACATTAGATGGGTTCTTTTAGCTTACAGTGAGCCTTGTACAGGAGGCTCTTCCCAAATCCCCAGAAGCGGAATTTAATGGGTGTAACAAATCATAGACTTATTCAATTGATTTATGGAAAAACCAATGCCCTGGTCCAGGACATATGAACTGTAAACTATTGATCTTGTGATATTGTACCTCCTTATACTGCCTGAGAATGGAACCCTTATCATTCAACCGTGCCATCGAATTCGCATTGTACTTCTAACTGTATTACGGAGAAAAAATCAGTATAGTTCAGTTCAATTTCTTGTGAATTGGGTTTCACACTCCCAAGTACTGAAAATAGCTATAAAATCAAAAAGAAAATTTTGTGCTGGGTGGTGACGTGCTGCTAGATCTATTGGCACAAATAATCAGGTCGTCGTCGTGCGTTTTTCCGAATCCTAGTGAGTTTCAGCGGGTTAAAGTTTAAATGAACGTCCTTCGCCATTTTTTTTATGAGCGTCAGAAGTTCGGCTCTCGTAGCTTCAACAACCCAGGAAGAAGAAATGAATTTCACAATCTTTCTGTCAATATATATCAGGACAGAGTATGTGAGTGACTTGAGTGAGCTCTAATCAAGCAGTTGTTGCACGTTCACCCTCGGTACACCAATCTGAGATTTTACTTGGTTCCAACTCAAAAAGACACTATTATTTATGCAAATGACGTGACATTTGTGAGAAGTACGTATGAATACAGCATACCCAATTTTTGAAATACATAAATATGTTGATTATATATTAATCTTAATTTGGAGAAACCATGTTTTTGACATTAGAAATACATACGCATACAAACTATCAATATGCATTCTTAAGTATAAATAATATTAAAAATTTCATCAAGTTTGAGTTGCTAACCATGTGTGCCACATGAATATTGAAGTGGCATTGACATGATGATATATCACATGATTCTGATTTTAAAACCAAGGAATGTCCTAAGAATAAGAAAATTTGTATTTAAGATATGCTTCCTCCATCCCAATCAACTTTGTACTAAACTTGAGATACTTATTTTGAGACGGAGGGAGTATTACACACCTGTAGCTCAAAGAAAAAACATGTATGCCATGTTTTATTTCAGGGAACATACATGGTATAAATGAAAGTTTGATAGAGGCAAAATCTCCTGATGAAAAGAGAGATCACGGAATCTGTCAAGAATGTCTCAAAATTTCTCATTCTAGCTAGTTAAGTATTATGATTTGCTCAAAGAAATGTTATACTCCCTCCGTTCCTAAATATAAGTCTTTTTAGACATTTCAAATGGATTACAAGATACGGATGTATAGACATATTTTAGAGAGTAGATTCACTCATTTTGCTCCGTATGTAGTCATTTGTTGGAATATCTAGAAAGGCTTATATTTAGGAACGGAGGGATAATAGTATTCACTAGAGTGAGGCCTTCTCAGCACAATTTGCTACATTGACACATCCGTGGATAAAATGCAATATAGGTCATAGTTGATACCAAGTTGTAGATTTGCTTGAGAAACAATTCATGCGCACATGAATACAAGTCGGTTATCTTATCGACAATCCAAACTATAAAACCGTGCTGAGTTATTTCTCCAAGTCTGAAGTAGAAGCAGGGATTACAAACTTGCAGCTTTATTTAGTCGATCATTCAGGCGAGGAAAAGCATGTCGATCAATATAGGTTCATGATCCGGGAAAACTGAAAAGGACTAGCTGTACTGCTGAGTACGTGTGGAGTGTCGACGTTACATGGCCACCGCATGTGAAACGGAAGCTGAAAAAATGGCAACACTCTGTTACACCCAAATGGCAATGCAATTATGCAATGCAGCCAACGGCGGTGGGAAGGGTCCAGTAAAAGTTTCGTAGGTTTACCATTTTCGCTCTTAAGCAGTGGTGGGAAGTGTCACTGATTTTTTTGGATGTGTTTGTTTGACTTGCTTTATGTGACTAGTAAGCGTGCAATGTGCACGTACTGACTAATACTCTGTAATTATTTAGTCAAACATATTTCGAACACTAAAATTCAAATTGTGGCATTTCGTGAAACAACATAGCTCCATGTAAAAATACAAAAAAAAATCAATTAATTTCGAACTCCAATGATGAAGAAGGTCACAGAAGGGTCCAGTAAAAGTTTCATAGGTTTACCATTTTCGCTCTTCAATAGTGGTCGGAAGCTGGCTAGTTCGACGGGAAGTGTCACTGTTTTTTTTTGTGTGTGTGTGTTTGTTTGACTTGCTTTATGTGACTAGTCCACATACTGACTAATACTCCCTCTGTCCCATAATATAAGAACGTTTTTGACACTAACACTAAAATTCATATTGTGGCATTTGGTGAAACAACATAGCTCCGTGTAAAAATACAAAAAAATCAATTAATTTCAAACTCCAAACTCCAATAATGGGAACAATCCAAACTTTGCCCATTGAATGGTGTCCACCTCTTGATCAATGATAGTGTCACTTTACATAAGATTTACACCACAAAACTGGTAGACAAATAAATATCACAAAGGACCAATCTCCAGAAACACTTAAACCTTCATCGTAAAAGAAAAACACTTAAATCTTGCTCGGCTCTATAGACCACTGCAATGAAGCAGAAAATTACAGACAATAAAACAATCATATCATTTTTTAGAACCTTCGAGAAGTGCAGTACTCCACTCGTTATGCTTGCCATCACTAGTAGAAAACATGGCATCAGTCTCGGTTCTGCAATCGGGACTAAACAATCATGACTAAAGGTCCTCACTTTTAGTCCTGGTTGGGTTACGAACCGGGACTAAAGGAGTTCCAAAACAAAAACCCCAGCGCCTGGCAGTTGCTGACGCGTGGCTGCCTTTTAGTCCTGGTTGGTGTTACCAATCGAGACTAAAGAAGTTCCACGTAGCCTTTGTGGTTTTTGTTTTTTTAAAGGAGGGGTTTGGAGTGTTTAGGAGTTTCATATTGTGTTTCGTCCTTTTCTTTTTGTGTTTACCCTCCAATTCTTTTACAGTTAGGGTTTCATTTTTATTTTATGTTTTCTACTCAACTCGACTCTAGCTACTACATATAGCAATGAGGGAACCATTACACAACATCGGCATGAACATAGAGAAGTGACCTCTTTTTCTGGGCTTGGTCTAACAATAAGTTTTCGTATATCTATTCGATGCTGCTACATATAGTACACGACCATGCATATATACAATATAACATCATCTACCAAAATCGCATTGCAATTCCCGATGATATTCTCCGTCTTTAGTTATGACGTGCTCAACAAAGAATCCCGCAAATTCCTCTTCAATCGCTCGTGTGTGATCATGTGGTAGGAGTTGATCCCGCATCTCTCAGTCTAATTTAAAGAAGGGGGAGGGTATATATATGACTCCTCTTCTGTACTCCTGGGAGTATGTACTCACATTCTCAATATATCTCATATACGCATTAATTATATCTCTTTATTATTCTCAATATACTTCATTAAATATTCTAAGATACCTCAATACGAGTTTTGTTGAAAAAATATCATCTGCGATATACTTTTTGTAATATACCTTTTTCACGTACAAACACATCAGTATATACGTAAATATTTAAAAATATGTAGACTCACATGAATTTTTTCATGGAACTCATTTTGGGGTATCTAATAATTACTAATAAAGTATATTAAAAATAATAAAGTGGTATAAAAGATTCATCTATGTGGTATATGAGAAGCGGGAGTACGTACTCCTAGGAGTACACAACCATTTTCCTATATATATATATATATATACACACACACACACACACCCCAGTAACGCTATTCTAAGCGTGAGTGTAGAATAACTTATTCTACACCCCTAGTAATGCTATATACAAAATCTAGTAAAACAACGTACAAAATGTAGTAATTTTGAAAATATTTTTTTTACTATCCAAGTTTGTAATTTACTACATTTTCAGAAACAATTACTATATTTTATATATTGCGTTACTATATTTTGTATGTATCATTACTGGGGTGTAGAATAAGCTATTTTACACTCACGCTTAGTTTAGCATTACTATGTATATATATACATACACACACATACATATATATATATATATATATATATATATATATATATATATATATATATATACACACACACAGCCAGTCTATTCTGTTAATATTAGCAGAATAACTATTCTGATAACACTTCCGCACTGCACACTCAACGCAAGTGCACGTCATTGTTTGAGCCAAGTGTGCTGCAGTACTCACACGAGTGAACTTCGTGTCGGAAAAAACTGCACGCAGTGTTTTTCCAGTACTGTTTTCGCTATAATTTTTAACCATTTATCGGAATGAGGCGTATAATACACCGTTGGAAAGCTATTGATTAGGCGCAACTTTGCCATGTTGAACACTTTTAGAGATTTCTCTCGGTTTAAGAGCAGTTTCAAAAATGGTGCGGCGGATGACGAGTGGCAGCGAGCGTATTTTCGGGATTTTTTCTAAACCACTCATCGGAATAAAGAAAATGATACGCTGTTGGAAAGATATTGTCGAGGCGCATCTTTTTCATATCTATTATTTTCTCTAATTCGTTACGGTTTAAAAGCAGTTTCAAATTTACTAAATCATGGAATTACGTTTTTTTTAATTCTTGCAATTTTCGGTACTGTTTTCGCTCTAGTTTTTGAACTGTTTGTCGAAACGAGGCGTGTAATATGTCGTTGGAAATCTATGGACAAAGCGCAACTTTCATATGTAAAAATGGTTTTGAGATTCCTTACAGTTTTAAGTTAATTTTGAAAATCGTGCGGCGGACAACGAGTGGCAGCGGCCGTTTTTCATGAATTTTTTAGAAACTGGTTGTCGAAATGATTCAAATGATATGCCGTTGGAAAGATATCGACGAGACGCAACTTTTTCATGTAGAACTCTCTCTCTAATTCCTTATGGTTTAAGAGCAGTTTTAAATTTACCGAAGTGCGGACAATCTGTTTTTCGCGACACCCGAATCGACGTGGGTACTTCATTCGACTGAAAACTGCACCGCATCGGACGAAAAACCGCACTGCATCAGATGTGTTAGAGAACTGCATGGTTTATTTTATTCAAACGTAATTTTTTCAAGGACGAGAAAGTAGAGTGCACTTCACATCGGGGGTAAATGAACCACAACATTATCAAGAAGTGAACCACATTACTTTTTTTTCGCTTTTCGTAATATTTTTTTTGCACTTACGAGATGAACAACAACATACGGCCAAATGAAAACCGCACTGCATCGGATGGGCAAGCGAGCTGCATAATTTCTTTTGTCGGACAAGTTTTTGTTGTTTTTTTTTTACTTTTTTTATGAACGAGAGTGGACCGCAGAGACTTGGGCAAATGAACCGTAACATGTGTCTAAGTGAACCTCATTTACTATCTTGTTGTTTTGTTTTAAAAAAAATCGCACTTTCATGTTGGGCACAAGTGAACACCATCACTCTCAAAAGTGAACCACATCCGAGGACCAAACGCACCGCAACATGTGTAGAAGTGAACCTCATTGCTATCTTGATGTTTCGTTTTAAAAAGTCACACTTTTCATGTTGGGCGCAAGTGAACACCATCACTCTCAAAAGTGAACCACATCCGAGGAGCAAACGCACTGCACGTATTTGATGTTGTCGACTCAGAGATACACAAAACAATTTTTGCACTTCATACAAAGTGGTAATGAGCTGCTACATAAATTGGAGCGGACTACTTTTTTTTCTTCAAACCGTGACGGGACATTTTGCATGGTGCATTGTCAAACTACAAGACACCACGCCCCAGACTACACACGCGACACGGAACTGCACGGGCCACACCCTGGATTTTTTCACGCCAACTGCACTGCACGGTGTGCGCCACCCGAACTACAAAGTCACCCACCCATGTGTCATAATCTCCGCCTCGCATGTGCCAGCACTGCCGCTGTTGGTGCGTACCTGAGATCTGCAACGCGAGGGTAGCCGTACCGCATGTCCGACACCGGCGAACTGCACGCCAAGGGTGAGCCGCAGGCAACCAACTGCATAGCCCACAAACTGGAGTCACGGGCTGCACGTACCCGTCAGTTGAACCACTTGTGTACACGACGTGCACTGCAAAGACTATATGCCAGATGCTACATGTCACTCCATCGTTGCTCCCCGTGCTCGGATCTTGACGAGATATACCATTGACTAGATCGGTGGAGGAAGAGAAGAAGCTGGCGGTGAGGTTGCTGACCAATCCATGGGGAAGCGGCAACCGAGCTGCACGGGGCTGGCGGCGCGGTGGGTGGCCGCTGCCATGGATCCCTCGGCACGGGCCCCCGGTGGCCAATTGGTGTAGAAGGTGGAGTGGTTGGGGCTCGAGGTCGGAGGAGACCGATCTAAAAAAGAGATCAGCCACACGATAAAAAAAAGTGATCCCTAGGAGTGACCCGCGCGGCAATATGTAGCGACCAGGCCGGCAAACACGCACGGCCGCCCTGCCACACTGCATCCGTCGTGGGTGTGCTGCGTGCACCCACGTTGCGTTTGGTTGAAGGTGTCGTATGAATGGGTTGGGACCGTTCAATTTTTTTGGGATTGAACCATTCAATTCATGTGTTTGGCTGAATATAAGTGGTGAGCTAATTATTTAGGACAGGACCACCAGTCATGCTCACATAGTCATGCATGCAAAGGGTGGTCATTTGATTCGACCGATTTGATTGGGTGGAACGGTTCAGCATCTTCATGGCATATTCTCTTTTTTGGCTCGAACCATTCATGTGCTTTATAACCAAACATGTCTATTTTCTGAACGATCCCAACCCATTCATGACCGCCCTTGCAACCAAACGCACCCGTACTGGACTGCACGGCACCGGCGTAGGTGGTAGCCGAGGAAGGGAGCTCGTCAAGGGAGGTGTTGCTAGATCCTGCGTCGACGGGGACAAGGAAGCCGCTGGGGGGAATGCGCGGTTGCGTGGTGGTGGGGGAATCCGGCTCCTCTAGAGGTGCACTGACGAGACCCGTGGTGCGCGCCTGTGGCTCCTCTTGGGCTCGCTCGCTGACCACCGCACCTACCTCCTCCTCATCCACCAAGCCCCGCACCTACCTCCTTCTCATCCTCCAGGAGAAGGTGAGTGTGCGAGGATGAAGATGGCCGGGACGGGCCCATGGAGGAGCAAGGCGCCGGTGGCGACAATCGCGAGGGAGGAACGGCAGGCGTGGAGATGCCGTAGGGAAGGGAAACCAGAGGAGGTAGCTGCGGCAGGTGGATGGAGGGAGGGCTGTTGCCCTCGGTCTGCCGGCTGTTGGTGTTGCGGATCTGGTCGCCGAATCCGGCGATTTTGGGAGGTGTGTGACCGGGGGGTGGGGGCGTGATCCATGGTGGACGGGCTTGGAGCGGGCGGGGATGGGTTGGGTGCGTGGGGAGGAAGAAGGTGGAGTATGGGTGGCCAGCGGTGAGGGACCTCGTCGTCCGTGAAGGAGTAGCACACCAGGGTGAGGTGCGCCGCCACCCGCTGCACACCAGGGACAGCGGTAGCGAGCGGGCGAGGCTGGGCCCCGGGGAAGAGGTCGAGTGGGGCGGGACAGGGACACGGCGCCGAAGGAGAAGACGAGGTGATGTCGGCTGGAAGGGAGGGGAGGCGCGGTGGTCGGCAGGGAGGAGGAATAGGGTGGAGGTGGTGTGTGGGTTGGGGATTTGACCAGGGAAGAAGGTGGGATGTGGGTGGCGTCGTCGGGGTTGGGGTGGGGATTTGACCGGGGGCCTCGCGCGTGGTGATTTAAGCAGGTTCCTCCACCGTGCGTAGTTTGTTCGGTGTTGGGGGCCAGGTGTTAGCAGAATAAGCTGGTGTTAGCAGAATAACACTTTTAAGGGTGTTATTAGAATAGACCCACCCTATATATATACATACATGAATGAAACTCAACCCAATTGATGGTAATAAAATAAAATTGTGAATATTGTTTACGTACTTGTAATTGTTTTGAAGTTATGCCCCGCTCAAGGGTGAGTTGCGAATGAACTCGCAAACATAGTATCCACATAAATTATTCTCGGTTGCCTGCCACAAGCACTTTATGAGAATATAGTTCAATCAAAATGATAATCAAGCATGATAATGGTATTCATGAAACTAGAATCAATGAGAGATGCGCGGAACTAACTAGTACTACTTTGGGGTGTTTAAATCGCAACTCCTTTTTCCATTCATCCGGTACCTTGCTGGTGAACTTTTTTCACACCCTGCCCGACAAAGAAAATGATTACCTGATATCAGGAAATGAACGAAAGTTGCTGATATGGTGCGATAATGATTGAACTTACTTCTGGAGCATTTCACTCGTGTCCACCCATTCTTTAGACTCTTTACGTCTCAAGTCCAAGATAGTTACTAGTCCCTATTGGGGAACGTTGCAGAAAACAAAAATTTTCCTATGGTTTCACCAAGATCCATCTATGAGTTCATCTAGCAATGAGTGATCGGATTGCATCTACATACCTTTGTAGATCACGCGCGGAAGCGTTCAAAGAACGGGGAAGAGGAAGTCGTACTCGACGTGATCCAAATCACCGGAGATCCTAGCGCCGAACGGACGGCACCTCCGCGTTCAACACACGTACAGTTAGCGTGATGTCTCCTCCTTCTTGATCCAGCAAGGGGGAAGGAGAGGTTGATGAAGATCCAGCAGCATGACGACGTGGTGGTGGATGCAGGGGTCACCGCAGCAGGGCTTCGCCGTTCTACTACGAGAGGGAGAGGTGTTGCAGGGGAGAGGGAGGCGCCAAGACTCAATGGTGGAGCTGCCCCTCCCCCCTTTATATAGGCCCCCTTGGGGGGCGCCGGCCCTTGGAGATCAGATCTCCCAAGGGGGGCGGCGGCCAGGGGGGTTGGAGTACCCCCCAAGGCAAGTGGGGCGCCCCCCCACCCTAGGGTTTCCAACCCTAGGCGCAGGGGGTGGGCCAAGGGGGGCGCACCAGCCCACTATGGGCTGGTTCCCCTCCCCACTTAGCCCATGGGGCCCTCCGGGATGGGTGGCCCCACCTGGTGGACCCCCGGGACCCTTCCGGTGGTCCCGGTACAATACCGGTGACCCCCGAAACTCTCCCGATGGCCGAAAATGCACTTCCTATATATAATTCTTCACCTCTGGACCATTGCGGAACTCCTCGTGATGTCCGGGATCTCATCCGGGACTCCGAACAACTTTCGGGTTACTGCATAGTCATATCTCTACAACCCTAGCGTCACCGAACCTTAAGTGTGTAGACCCTACGGGTTCGGGAGACATGTAGACATGACCGAGACGGCTCTCCGGTCAATAACCAACAGCGGGATCTGGATACCCATGTTGGCTCCCACATGCTCCTCGATGATCTCATCGGATGAACCACGATGTTGAGGATTCAAGCAACCCCGTATACAATTCCCTTTCGGAGATACCCGTAGTACACCCAAAGCACTCTTACGGTATCCGGGAGTTACACGATCTCATGGTCTAAGGAAAAGATACTTGACATTAGAAAAACTCTAGCAAACGAACTATACGATCTTGTGCTATGTTTAGGATTGGGTCTTGTCCATCACATCATTCTCCTAATGATGTAATCTCGCTATCAATGACATTCAATGTCCATAGTCAGGAAACCATGACTATCTGTTGATCAACGAGCTAGTCAACTAGAGGCTTACTAGGGACATGTTGGTGTCTATGTATTCACACATGTATTACGATTTCCGGATAACACAATTATAGCATGAATAAAAGACAATTATCATGAACAAGGAAATATAATAATAATCCTTTTATTATTGCCTCTAGGGCATATTTCCAACAGTCTCCCACTTGCACTAGAGTCAATAATCTAGTTACATTGTGATGAATCGAACACCCATGGAATTCTGGTGTTGATCATGTTTTGCTCTAGGGAGAGGTTTAGTCAATGGATCTGCTACATTCAGGTCAGTATGTACTTTACAAATCTCTATGTCTCCATTTTGAACACTTTCACGAATGGAGTTGAAGCGACGCTTGATATGCCTGGTCTTCCTGTGAAACCTGGGCTCCTTGGCAAGGGCAATAGCTCCAGTGTTGTCACAGAAGAGAGTCATCGGGCCCGACGCATTGGGTATGACTCCTAGGTCGGTAATGAACTCCTTCACCCAGACTGCTTCGTGTGCTGCCTCCGATGCTGCCATGTACTCCGCTTCACATGTAGATCCCGCCACAACGCTTTTCTTGCAACTGCACCAGCTTACTGCCCCACCATTCAAAATATACACGTATCCGGTTTGTGACTTAGAGTCATCCAGATCTGTGTCGAAGCTAGCGTCGACATAACCCTTTACGACGAGCTCTTCGTCACCTCCATAAACGAGAAACATTTCCTTAGTCCTTTTCAGGTACTTCAGGATATTCTTGACCGCTGTCCAGTGTTCCTTGCCGGGATTACTTTGGTACCTACCTACCAAACTTACAGCAAGGTTTACATCAGGCCTGGTACACAACATGGCATACATAATAGAACCTATGGCTGAGGCATAGGGGATGACACTCATATCTTCTATATATTCTGTCGTGGTCGGACATTGAGCTGAGCTCAATTTCACACCTTGCAACACAGGCAAGAACCCCTTCTTAGACTGATCCATATTGAACTTCTTCAATATCTTATCAAGGTATGTGCTTTGTGAAAGACCTATGAGGCGTCTTGATCTATCTCTATAGATCTTGATGCCTAATATATAAGCAGCTTCTCCAAGGTCCTTCATTGAAAAACTCTTATTCAAGTAGGCCTTAATGCTGTCTAAAAGCTCTATATCATTTCCCATCAAAAGTATGTCATCTACATATAATATGAGAAATGCTACAGAGCTCCCACTCACTTTCTTGTAAACGCAGGCTTCTCCATAAGTCTGCATAAACCCAAACGCTTTGATCATCTCATCAAAGCGAATGTTCCAACTCCGAGATGCTTGCACCAGCCCATAAATCGAGCGTTGGAGCTTGCACACCTTGTCAGCATTCTTAGGATCGACAAAACCTTCCGGCTGCATCATATACAGTTCTTCCTTAAGATAACCGTTAAGGAATGCCGTTTTGACGTCCATTTGCCATATCTCATAATCATAGTATGCGGCAATTGCTAACATGATTCGGACGGACTTTAGCTTTGCCACGGGAGAGAATGTCTCATTGTAGTCAACCCCTTGAACTTGTCGATAACCCTTAGCGACAAGCCTAGCTTTATAGATGGTCACATTACAATCCACATCTGTCTTCTTCTTAAAGATCCATTTATTTTCTATGGCTTGCCGATCATATGGCAAGTCAGTCAAAGTCCATACTTCGTTTTCATACATGGATCCTATCTCGGATTTCATGGCTTCCAGCCATTTGTCGGAATCCGGGCCCGCCATCGCTTCTTCATAGTTCGAAGGTTCACCGTTGTCTAACAACATGATTTCGAAGACAGGGTTGCCGTACCACTTTGATGTGGAACGTGTCCTTGTGGACCTTCGAAGTTCAGTAGGAGCTTGATCAGAAATATCTTGATCATCATCATTAACTTCCTATCTAATTGGTGCAGGCACCACAGGAACATTTTCCTGAGCTGCGCTACTCTCTGCTTTAAGAGGCAGTATTTCATCAAGCTCTACTTTCCTCCCACTTACTTCTTTCGAGAGAAATTCTTTCTCTAGAAAGGATCCATTCTTGGCAACAAAGATCTTGCCTTCGGATCTGAGGTAGAAGGTATACCCAATAGTTTCTTTAGGGTATCCTATGAAGACGCATTTTTCCGACTTGGGTTCGAGCTTTTCAGGTTGAAGTTTCTTGACATAAGCATCGCATCCCCAAACTTTTAGAAACGACAGCTTAGGCTTCTTCCCAAACCATAATTCATACGGTGTCGTCTCAACGGATTTCAACGGAGCCCTATTTAAAGTGAATGCGGTAGTCTCTAAAGCATAGCCCCAAAATGACAGCGGTAGATCGGTAAGAGACATCATAGATCGCACCATATCCAATAGAGTGCGATTACGACGTTCGGACACACCATTACGCTGAGGTGTTCCAGGCGGCGTGAGTTGTGAAACTATTCCACATTTTCTTGAGTGTGTGCCAAATTCGTGACTCAAGTATTCTCCTCCATGATCTGATCGCAAAAACTTGATTTTTCTGTCACGTTGATTCTCAACCTCACTCTGAAATTCCTTAAACTTTTCAAAGGTTTCAGACTTGTGTTTCATTAAGTAGACATACCCATATCTACTCAAGTCATCAGTGAGGGTGAGAACATAAAGATAGCCACCACGAGCCTCAACACTCATTGGACCGCACACATTAGTATGTATGATTTCCAATAGGTTGGTTGCTCGCTCCATTGTTCCTGGGAACGGAGTCTTGGTCATCTTACCCATGAGGCATGGTTCGCACGTGTCAAATGATTCGTAATCAAGAGACTCTAAAAGTCCATCTGCATGGAGCTTCTTCATGCGTTTGACACCTATGTGACCAAGGCGGCAGTGCCACAAGTATGTGGGACTATCATTATCAACCTTACATCTTTTGGTATTCACACTATGAATATGTGTAGCATTACGCTCGAGATTCATTAAGAATAAACCATTCACCATAGGAGCAAGACCATAAAACATATCTCTCATATAAATAGAACAACCATTATTCTCGGATTTAAATGAGTAGCCATCTCGAATTAAACGAGATCCTGATACAATGTTCTTGCTCAAAGCTACTAAATAACAATTATTGAGGTTTAAAACTAATCCCGTGGGTAAATGTAGAGGTAGCGTGCCGACGGCGATCACATCGACCTTGGAACCATTCCCGACGCGCATCGTCACCTCGTTCTTCACCAGTCTCCGTTTATTCCGCAGCTCCTGCTTTGAGTTACAAATGTGAGCAACTGCACCGGTATCAAATACCCAGGAGCTACTACGAGTACTGGTAAGGTACACATCAATTACATGTATATCACATATACCTTTCGTTTTGCCGGCCTTCTTGTCCGCTAAGTATTTGGGGCAGTTCCGCTTCCAGTGACCACTTCCCTTGCAATAAAAACACTCAGTCTCGGGCTTGGGTCCATTCTTTGGCTTCTTCCCGGCAGCTTGCTTACCGGGCGCGGCAACTCCCTTGCCGTCCTTCTTGAAGTTCTTCTT
Organism: Triticum dicoccoides; assembly: GCF_002162155.2. NCBI lineage: Eukaryota > Viridiplantae > Streptophyta > Magnoliopsida > Poales > Poaceae > Triticum > Triticum dicoccoides. Next base: position 648,335,972 of record NC_041386.1, read on the forward strand.
ACCCTTGCCTTTCTTGAACTTAGTGGTTTTATTCACCATCAACACTTGATGTTCCTTTTTGACTTCTACCTCTGCTGATTTCAGCATTGCAAATACTTCAGGAACGGTCTTTTCCATCCCCTGCATATTGAAGTTCATCACAAAGCTCTTGTAGCTCGGTGGAAGCGACTGAAGGATTCTGTCAATGACCGTGTCATCCGGGAGATTAACTCCCAGCTGAGTTAAGCGGTTATGTAATCCAGACATAGTGAGTATGTGCTCACTGACAGAACTATTTTCCTCCATCTTACAGCTGAAGAACTTGTCGGAGACTTCATATCTCTCGACCCGGGCATGAGCTTGGAAAACCATTTTCAGCTCTTCGAACATCTCATATGCTTCGTGTTGCTCAAAACGCTTTTGGAGCCCCGGTTCTAAGCTGTAAAGCATGCCGCACTGAACGAGGGAGTAATCATCAACACGTGTCTGCCAAGCTTTCATAACGTCTTGGTTCTGTGGGACGGGTGCGTCACCTAGCGGTGCTTGTAGGACATAATCTTTCTTGGCAGCTATGAGGATGATCCTCAGGTTCCGGACCCAGTCCGTGTAATTGCTGCCATCGTCTTTCAGCTTGGTTTTCTCTAGGAACGCGTTGAAGTTGAGGACAACATGGGCCATTTGATCTACAAGACATATTGTAAAGGTTTTAGACTAAGTTCATGATAATTAAGTTCATCTAATCAAATTATATAATGAACTCCCACTCAGATAGACATCCCTCCAGTCATCTAAGTATAACATGATCCGAGTTAACTAGGCCGTGTCCGATCATCACATGAGACGGACTAGTCAACATCGGTGAACATCTTCATGTTGATCGTATCTTCTATACGACTCATGCTCGACCTTTCGGTCTTCTGTGTTCCGAGGCCATGTATGTACATGCTAGGCTCGTCAAGTCAACCTAAGTGTTTGCATGTGTAAATCTGTCTTACACCCGTTGTATGTGAACGTTGGAATCTATCACACCCGATCATCATGTGGTGCTTCGGAACAACGAACTATCGCAACGGTGCACAGTTAGGGGAAACACTTTCTTGAAATTATTATGAGGGATCATCTTATTTACTACCATCGTTCTAAGTAAACAAGATGCAAAAACATGATAAACATCACATGCAATCAAATAATAATAGTGACATGATATGGCCAATATCACATAGCTCCTTTGATCTCCATCTTGGGGCTCCATGATCATCTTGTCACCGACATGACACCATGATCTCCATCATCATGATCTCCATCATCGTGTCTCCATGAAGTTGCTCGCCAACTATTACTTCTACTACTATGGCTAACACGTTTAGCAATAAAGTAAAGTAATTTACATGGCATTTCTCAATGACACGCAGGTCATACAAAAAATAAAGACAACTCCTATGGCTCCTGCCGGTTGTCATACTCATCGACATGCAAGTCGTGATTCTTATTACAAGAACATGATCTCATACATCGCATATATATCATTCATCATCCATCACAAGTTTGGCCATATCACATCACAAAGCACTTGCTGCAAAAACAAGTTAGACGTCCTCTAATTGTTGTTGCAAGTTTTACGTGGCTGCAATAGGGTTCTAGCAAGAACGTTTTCTTACCTACATGAAAGCCACAACGTGATTTCTCAACTTCTATTTACCCTTCATAAGGACCCTTTTCATCGAATCCGTTCCAACGAAAGTGGGAGAGACAGACACCCGCTAGCCACCTTATGCAACTAGTGCATGTCAGTCGGTGGAACCAGTCTCACGTAAGCGTACGTGTAAGGTCGGTCCGGGCCGCTTCATCCCACAATACCGCTGAAGCAAAATAAGACTAGTAGCGGCAAGAAAGTTGACAACATCTACGCCCACAACAAATTGTGTTCTACTCGTGCAAAGAGAACTACGCATAGACCTAGCTCATGATGCCACTGTTGGGGAACGTTACAGAAAACAAAAATTTTCCTACGGTTTCACCAAGATCCATCTATTAGTTCATCTAGCAACGAGTGATCGGATTGCATCTACATACCTTTGTAGATCACGCGTGGAAGCGTTCAAAGAACGGGGATGAGGAAGTCGTACTCGACGTGATCCAACTCACCGGAGATCCTAGCGCCGAACGGACGGCACCTCCGCGTTCAACACACATACAGTCAGCGTGACGTCTCCTCCTTCTTGATCCAGCAAGGGGGAAGGAGAGGTTGATGAAGATCCAGCAGCACGACGGCGTGGTGGTGGATGCAGGGGTCACCGCAGCAGGGCTTCGCCGTTCTACTACGAGAGGCAGAGGTGTTGCAGGGGAGAGGGAGGCGCCAAGACTCAAGGGTGCGGCTGCCCCTCCCTCCCCCCTTTATATAGGCCCCCTTGGGGGGGCGCTGGCCCTTGGAGATCAGATCTCCCAAGGGGGGCGGCGGCCAGGGGGGTTGGAGTACCCCCCAAGGCAAGTGGGGCGCCCCCCCACCCTAGGGTTTCCAACCCTAGGCACAGGGGGTGGGCCAAGGGGGGCGCACCAGCCCACTATGGGCTGGTTCCCCTCCCCACTTAGCCCATGGGGCCCTCCAGGATGGGTGGCCCCACCCGGTGGACCCCCGGGACCCATCCGGTGGTCCTGGTACAATACCGGTGACCCCCGAAACTCCCCTGATGGCCGAAACTGCACTTCCTATATATAATTCTTCACCTCCGGACCATTGCGGAACTCCTCGTGATGTCCGGGATCTCATCCGGGACTCCGAACAACTTTTGGGTTACTGCATATTCATATCTCTACAACCCTAGCGTCACCGAACCTTAAGTGTGTAGACCCTACGGGTTCGGGAGACATGTAGACATGACCGAGATGGCTCTCCGGTCAATAACCAACAGCGGGATCTGGATACCCATGTTGGCTCCCACATGCTCCTCGATGATCTCATCGGATGAACCACGATGTCTAGGATTCAAGCAACCCCGTATACAATTCCCTTTGTTAATCGGTATGTTACTTGCCCGAGATTCGATCGTCGGTATCCCAATACCTCGTTCAATCTCGTTACTGGCAAGTCACTTTACTCGTACCGTAATGCATGATCCCGTGACCAGACACTTGGTCACTTTGAGCTCATTATGATGATGCATTACCGAGTGGGCCCAGAGATACCTCTCCGTCATAAGGAGTGACAAATCCCAGTCTTGATCCGTGTCAACCCAACGGACACTTTCGGAGATACCCGTAGTATACCTTTATAGTCACCCAGTTACTTGTGACGTTTGGTACACCCAAAGCACTCTTACGGTATCCGGGAGTTACACGATCTCATGGTCTAAGGAAAAGATACTTGACATTAGAAAAACTCTAGCAAACGAACTATACGATCTTGTGCTATGTTTAGGATTGGGTCTTGTCCATCACATCATTCTCCTAATGATGTAATCTCGTGATCAATGACATCCAATGTCCATAGTCAGGAAACCATGACTATCTGTTGATCAACGAGCTAGTCAACTAGAGGCTTACTAGGGACATGTTGGTGTCTATGTATTCACACATGTATTACGATTTCCGGATAACACAATTATAGCATGAATAAAAGACAATTATCATGAACAAGGAAATATAATAATAATCCTTTTATTATTGCCTCTAGGGTATATTTCCAACAGTCCCGTGTCAAGCTCAAGGGCTAGCAGAATAAAGTGGAAGCTACGCACGCATAACTCATCAATTACAATTAACCTCGAGTAAGCAAAACAAAATATGCACAAGACAATAACACTCACTTGAAGTTGTAAAGAAAGAGTATTTCCCTTATGTTTTGTCATCGAAGTAACGAGTTTAGCAAGTTTTCGTCAGTATCGCCGGGTCTCTTTTGTACCGTATATTCATTTATGGTATTTGGGTTAATGAACCCAATGTCATAGATTTGTCTTCTTTTGCATTCGACGATCTTCAATCTGCATAATATAATTAGGATAATTATATATACATGCAATGAACGAGCTGAGCTAGAGACTTAATTACAGAAATAATACTTACATACGAGAGCAACTCATGAGTTTTGTGAATGACGTCTTGATTGAATAACTGAAATAATTCTTCAAACGTACAATAGGTCAACTCCAATGTAGTCATGCTCATCTTTAATTCCCAGCAAGATACTGTCGGTCCCATGCTTGCAGGTTTTCAAGTACCAGTCATGCAATCTTCGCATCGTCGTTGATAGATGCAGGAGCTGCTCAGGTTTGACGAGAGACTTCCCATGCTCGTATCTAAAGCCTACTACCTCAACCATTTCGAACTGTACATCATCGCCTAAGTAATCACCAAGAGTGACAGCAAGACCACCGGCCGCTACCCCCGTATCATTAGTGATATCGGCAAACACCTTGAGCGGGGGGCACGATTGCTTTTCCTATTCACCAAGTTGGGGAATTGTTTTCCCACTTCTTGCACCACTGCTATTTAAGCTCCCCGGCCACTTCACTTGATCAAATGTCTTTTCAATACATCGGTCATAGTTTGGTAGCAGCGGAGGCGGTGGTGGTCGCCTAAGGGCATCCAGATAGTGCTTCGCTTTTACCGGATCAACTTTCTCCTTTGGAGGTGGACACTTCGGTGCAAAATGGGCCTTCACTTCGTAAGCCATGATGTCCTTATTTTCCTCCTCAGTCATGTCGTAGGGTCTCTTGGGAGGAGCCTTCTTGATGCTTGGGAGTGCTCTAGATTTCTTCGTTGTTATTGTACTGCTAGCTGTCGGAGCGGTGGCGGCTCTCTTCCGCCGTTACTGAGGAGGCTGAGTTAGCTGACACGACAGAGGCGGCGGAGTCCGCTGACGCAGCGGAGGAGGCGGAGTCTGCTGATGCGGCTGAGACAGCTGAGGTGGAGGAGGATTCTGCTGAGGGGCCTCCTCCGTCGGAGTCCGCTGACGCACCTGCTACCTCTTGAGCTTGCGTTGGTTTTTCCCTTGAAGAGGAAAGGGTGATGCAACAAAGTAGTGTAAGTATTTCCCTCAGTTTTGAGAACCAAGGTATCAATCCAGTAGGAGACTACGCAACAAGCCACCGAATACCTGCACAAACAAACACCAACTTGCAACCAACGCGACAAAGGGGTTGCCAATCCCTTCACGGTTATTCGCAAAGTGAGATCTGATAGAGATGGATAAACGGTAAAGTAATATTTTTGGTATTTTTGGTTTATGGAATGAAAAGTAAAAGATTGCAAAATAAAGTAAATAGGAAACTAGAATTGTAGATCGAAAACTTGTATGATGGAAAATTGACCCGGGGGCCATAGGTTTCACTAGAGGCTTCTGTCAAGAAAGGAATTATTACGATGGGTGAACAAATTACTGCCGAGCAATTGATAGAAAAGCGCAAAGTTGTGACGATATCTAAGGCAATGATCATGAATATAGGCATCACGTCTGTAACAAGTAGAACGAATCGATTCTGCATCTACTACTATTACTCCACACATCGACCGACTCCTGCCTGCATCTAGAGTATTAAGTTCATAAGAATAGAGTAACACATTAAGCAAGATGACATGATGTAGCGGGATTAACTCAAGCAATATGATGAAAACCCCATCTTGTTATCCTCGATGGTAACAATACTATACGTGTCGGTTCCCCTTCTGTCACTAGGATCGAGCACCGCAAGATTGAACCCAAAGCTAAGCACTTCTCCAATTGCAAGAAAAACCAATCTAGTTGGCCAAACCAAATCGATAGTTCGAAGATACTTGCAAAGATATCAAATCATGCATAAAAGAATTCAGAGGAGATTCAAATAATATTCATAGATAAGTTGATCATAAACCCACAATTCATCGGATCTCGGCAAACACACCGCAAAAGAGTATTACATCGAATAGATCTACAAGAACATCGAGGATAACTTTGTATTGAGAATCAAAGAGAGAAAAGAAGCCATATAGCTACTAGCTATGGACCCGTAGGTTCAAAGTAAACTACTCACGCTTCATCGGAGAGGCAATGGTGTTAATGTAGAAGCGCTCCGTGATCGATTCAAAACAAAAGTTTAATATTGACATAAAAACAATAATACTTCAAGCATACTAACAAAATAATTATGTCTTCTCAAAATAACATGGCCAAAGAAAGCTTATCCCTACAAAATCATATAGTCTGGCTATGCTCCATCTTCATCACACAAAATATTTAAGTAATGCACAACCCCGATGATGAGCCAACCAATTGTTTCATACTTTTGATGTTCTCAAACCTTTTTAACTTTCACGCAATACATGAGCGTGAGCCATGAACATATCACTATAGGTGGAATAGACAGTGGTTGTGGAGAAGACAAAAAGAAGGAGATAGTCTCACATCAACTAGGCGTATCAATGGGCTATGGAGATTCCCATTAATAGATATCAATGTGAGCGAGTAGGGATTTCCATGCAACGGATGCACTAGAGCTATAAGTTTATGAAAGCTCAAAAAGAAACTAAGTGGGTGTGCATCCAACTTGCTTGCTCACGAAGACCTAGGGAAATTTGAGGAAGCCCATCATTGGAATATAGAAGCCAAGTTCTATAATGAAAATTTTCCACTAGTATATGAAAGTGATATCATAGGAGACTCTCTATCATGAAGATCATGGTGCTACTTTGAAGCACAAGTGTGGCAAAAAGGATAGTAACATTGTCCCTTCTCTCTTTTCTCTTTTTTTGGTCTTCTCTCCTTTTTTGCCTCTTTTTTCTGACCGGAGTCTCATCCCGACTTGTGGGGGAATCATAGTCTCCATCATCCTTTCCCCACATGGATCAATGCTCTAATAACACACTTTTATTTACGTACAACTCAAGAATTACAACTCGACACTTAGAAAAAAATATGACTCTAAGTGAACGCCTCCGGCGGTGTACCGGGATGTGCAACGAATCAAGAGCGACATGTATAAAAATGATGAACGGTGGCTTTGCCACAAATACAATGTCAACTACATGATCATGCAAAGCAACATGACAATGATGGAGTATGTCATAATAAACGGAACGGTGGAAAGTTGCATGGCAATATATCTCGGAATGGCTATGGAAATGCCATAATAGGTAGGTATGGTGGCTATTTTGAGGAAGTGTATGTGGTGGGTTTATGGTACCGGCGAAAGTTGCGCGGTACTAGAGAGGCTAGCAATGGCGGAAAGGTGAGAGTGTGTATAATCCATGGATTCAACATTAGTCATAAAGAATTCACATACTTATTGCAAAAATCTATTAGTCATCGAAACAAAGTACTACGCGCATGCTCCTATGGGGATAGATTGGTAGGAAAAGACCATCGCTCATCCTTGACCGCCACTCATAGGTAATACAATCAATAAATAAATCATGCTCCGACTTCATCACATAACGGTTAACCATACGTGCATGCTACGGGACTCACAAACTTTAACACAAGTATTTCTCAAATTCACAACTACTTACTAGCATGGCTCTAATATCACCATCTTCATATCTCAAAACAATCATAAGGAATCAAACTTCTCATAGTATCCAGTGCACTTTATATGAAAGTTTTTATTATATCCCTCTTGGATGCCTATCATATTAGGACTAATTTTATAACCAAAGCAAATTACCATGCTGTTTAGAGACTCTCAAAATATTATAAGTGAAACATGAGAGTTCATCAATTTCTATAAAATAAAACCACCACCGTGCTCTAAAAAGATATAAGTGAAGCACTAGAGCAAATTTTGCCTAGCTCAAAAGATATAAGTGAAGCACTTAGAGCATTCTAATAAAACATGATTCATGCGTGTCTCTCTCAAAAGATGTGTACATCAAGAATGATTGTGGCAAACTAAAAAGCAAAGACTCAAATCATACAAGACGCTCCAAGAAAAACACATATCATGTGGTGAATAAAAACATAGCCTCAAGTAAAATTACCGATAGACGAAGACGAAAGAGGGGATGCCTTCCCGGGGCATCCCCAAGCTTAGTCTTTTTGACATCCTTGAATATTACCTTGGGGTGCCTTGGGCATCCCCATGCTTAGGCTCTTGCCACTCCTTATTCCATAGTCCATCAAATACTTACCCAAAACTTGAAAACTTCACAACAGAAAACTCCAACAGAAAATCTCGTAAGCTCCGTTAGTATAAGAAAATAAATCACCACTTTTGGTACAGTTGTGAATTCATTCTTTATTTATATTGGTGTAATATCTACTGTATTCCAACTTTTCCATGGTTCATACCCCGCCATAGATGTTCCAACTTTTCCATGGTTCATACCCCGCCATAGATGCATCAAAATAAGCAAACAACACGTGAAAAACAGAATCCGTCAAAAACAGAACAGTCTGTAGAAATCTGGAGATTTCAAATACTTCTGTAACTCCAAAAATTCTGAGAAATTAGGAAGTCCTAGATAATTTGTTTATTAATCCTCCTAAAAAAGAATCAGTATTTTATCGTGCTTTTGTTAAAAACTTAAAATAATCTCCTAGGCGCAAAAGTTTCTATTTTTCAGCAGGATCAAATTAACTATCACCGTAAGCTATCCCAAAGGTCTTACTTGGCACAAACACAAATTAAAACACAAAAACACATCTAATCAGAGGCTAGATGATTTCTTCAAAGCAAAACAGGGCCTAAAATTCAAGAACAAAAATAAAATTGGGTTGCCTCCCAACAAGCGCTATTGTTTAACGCCCCTAGCTAGGCATAAAAACATGAATAGATCTAAGTATTCTCATCTTCTGTATTCAATTCTTTTCTCATCAAGTCTTCAAAAACTCATCTAAGTAATTCTATTCTTTCTTTTATCTCCCTCCTAGTCGATGAACTTAGATCGTGTAGTGATCCAACCTCAGACGGTCAAATCTCTGTGTATAAGTGTCCTCCCTAGATCGGTAATGCTAACACACACAGTACTCGAGGATTTATAACAGAGTTCAATCACACACTTATTACATCGAATGTCTCAAAAGAGAACTATTACAATAATACAGCTGAAGGCCATCTAAATAAGATAACAACAGAAGCTTCGAGAGTAAATGAGTCTATCAACTCCAACAACATAGCTGAGTGCACGACAACGACCTAGCGCACCTTACTCTTCGTCTGAAAACTCTGCAACATAATGCGTTGCAGCCTGTGTACATCAGCACATTGAATATGCTGGCAAAATAACACTATAGAGCAATGAACATGTAACAGCTATAACTATATGCATATATGGCTGGTGGAGGCTCTATGGTTATTTTTGCAGAAAGCTAGTTTTTCCCTACAACCAAGGAATAGATTTTATTTAACTACAAAGTTTGTTGAAAACATTGATAAGGTTCCTCCAACTCAATCCCAAAATAATAATTATCAACCCAAAAAATTAATTAAGTAAAGTGATGAGATCAAATCAATAATTCAAGTACCAGGTACTCAAAATGTCCATAACCGGGGACACGACTAACCATGATTAGTTTATACACTCTCCAGAGGTATGCACACTTTTCACCACAAGACTCGATCTCCTCCGTTGGATTTCTCGCACTACACGGTGTTTGAGAAACGGATGACCGAGACACAATTTTTCAGAAGCATTAACTCTTTACTCTGGGTACACAGTACCACCTACATCCCCTATATCTACTAGCCTACCACTGAAAGAGGTCACACAACTTACTCAACTATGCCAGAGCCCATAATGGCTTGTGGCTGCACACGGAAGTTTCTAGCATGAATAATCATATGATCCCTTTGAGCATGGGTGGCAAACCGTAGTAGGATCACACGGGTACTCCGGGATATCCCAGGACAACACATGATTGCTCCAGGTGCCCAAACAACCACTGGGTGCTCGAGGGTGCCTCAACCAATCCACCCAGATGTGTGTTAAAGTAGCCACCTTAAGTTTAACCATTAGTAAAACTCTCACATCTGTCATGGATCACTCAATCCAAACCAAGTCTACGAGCAATAGCATAGCAGTATAAGCATAACGTAGAAGTAACTCCTAGGGTTTGACATAAAGACAATAAGTACTACCTCATCATTACTTCCCAATACCCACAAGTATTCAAGTCCTAACCATGCAGTCTTTGAGGATTGAAACTAATGCGTAAAACTGGGTAATAAAGGGGTATGATCAAAGTGTTACTTGCCTTGTGATACGTCTCCAACGTATCTATAATTTTTGATTGCTCCATGCTATGTTATCTACTGTTTTGGACATTATTGGGCTTTATTATCCACTTTTATATTATTTTTGGGACTAATCTATTAACCGGAGGCCTAGCCCAGAATTGCTGTTTTTTTGCCTGTTTTAGGGTTTCGGAGAAAAGGAATATCAAACGGAGTCCAAACAGAATGAAACCTTCGGAAACGTGATTTTCTCATCAGATAAGATCCAGGAGACTTGGACCCTCCGTCAAGAAAGCCACGAGGAGGCCACGAGGGTGGAGGGCACGCCCCTGCCTCGTGGGCCCCTCGAAGCTCCATCGACGTACTTCTTCCTCCTATATATATCCACGTACCCCCAAACGATCAGAGACGGAGCCAAAAACCTAATTCCACCACCGCAACTTTCTGTATCCACGAGATCCCATCTTGGGGCCTATTCCGGAGCTCCGCCGGAGGGGGCATCGATCACGGAGGGCTTGTACATCATCATCCAAGCCCCTCTGATGAAGTGTGAGTAGTTTATCTCAGACCTACGGGTCCATAGTTAGTAGCTAGATGGCTTCTTCTCTCTTTTTGGATCTCAATACAATGTTCTCCCCCTCTCCCATGAAGATCTATTCGATGTAATCTTCTTTTTGCGGTGTGTTTGTTGAGACCAATGAATTGTGGGTTTATGATCAAGTCTATCTATGAATAATATTTGAATCTTCTCTGAATTCTTTTATGCAAGTCTCTTCGAATTATCAGTTTGGTTTGGCCTACTAGATTGGTTGTTCTTGCCATGGGAGAAGTGCTTAGCTTTGGGTTCGATCTTGCGGTGTCCTTTCCCAGTGACAGAAGGGGCAACAAGGCACATATTGTATCATTGCCATCGAGGATAACAAGATGGGGTTTTATCATATTGCATGAAACCATCCCTCTACATCATGTCATCTTGCTTAAGGCGTTACTCTGTTTTTAACTTAATACTCTAGATGCATGCTGGATAGCGGTCGATGAGTGGAGTAATAGTAGTAGATGCAGGCAGGAGTCAGTCTACTTGTCTCGGACGTGATGCCTATATACATGATCATACCTAGATATTCTCATAACTATGCTCAATTCTGTCAATTGCTCAGCAGTAATTTGTTCACCCACCATAGAATACTTATGCTCTTGAGAGAAACCACTAGTGAAACCTATGGCCCCCGGGTCTCTTTCTCATCATATCAATCTCCATCACTTTATTATTGCTTTGCTTTTACTTTGCTTTTACCTTTTACTTTTCATCTCTATACCAAAAATACCAAAAATATTATTTATATTCTCTATCAGATCTCACTTTCGTAAGTGACCGTGAAGGGATTGACAACCCCTAAGCGCGTTGGTTGCGTTGAGCTATTGTTTTTGTGTAGGTACGAGGGACTCGCGCGTAGCCTCCTACTGGATTGATACCTTGGTTCTCAAAAAACTGACGGAATTACTTACGCTACTTTGCTACATCATCCTCTCCTCTTCGGGGAAATCCAACGCAATGCTCAAGAGGTAGCACCTTGCTGACGATCTGAAAACCCCAGTGACTCGTAGTAGCACGCTTCGCACTCCGGAAACTCTATCGTGAACAAGCAATAACATATATAAGCACTCAAGAAATATGCAAGGGTAAAACTCAAATAAAAATATCCAAACTGAAAGCTCAACTAAAGAGCTTTGATTTGCAAAAAGAATCAATCGAATCGGAGCTATGAAACTCAAACTATGATCAAAAGAAGTTCGAATTCAAATCTGCTTGCAACCAAATTTTAAATTGTCAAAACCATATTCAAGTTGGTTATCTGGAAAGAGGGGAACAAGACGAATATTTTGGCGTTGGTTTCACAGGATTTGGACGAACGAGCAAAAAGTTGCGAGGGATTGAAGATCAGGGACTAATCTGTGATAAAATTAATCGCGGATAGGTCCCTGGCCAAAAATAAAAATAAAAAGAAAAAACTATCAAACGAACGTTCGCTAACAGAAACTAACGAACGGAAACGTTCACTCTCAGATCTAAACGAACGAACATTCGCTAACAACCTAACCTAAATAATAAAACTGATCTAAAAGGAAAACCGAAAACTAAAAAAACCGAGGCGGTTTTTGGCGGTTATATCGGTTCGCAGAGAAGAACCGGCGGCGGAGGCTAATCGGACCGGATCAGCGGCGGCGGCTCCGGCGAAGCTCCGGCGGCGGGTCGACGGCGGCTGCAGGGCGGAGTGGCGCGGCGCAGGGTGGCGGCGTTGGCATTTCCGGCGGCGGCGGCTGGCTGCTGCTGCTGCTTGGGGCGGCGGCGGCGGCTTGAGGAGGAGGAGGGGCCAGGCTTCGACCCTATTTAAAGAGGCCGGGGGGCTTGGAGGAGGGGGCGAGGCAAGGCGGTGGTGAGGCGTGGCCGAGCCGGACTCGGCGGCGGCGAGCGTGAGTCCGTCCCGGGGTTGGGGACGAGGCAGTGGCGGCTGGGCCGGCCCAGTTCGGCTGCAAACTTTTTTTAATAAAATTTCGCCCGAAGAAAAATCCTAATAAAATATATAAAAAATCTAAAAATACTAGAAACTATTTTTGCCGTCTAAACCTATTATTTAGAACAAAGTGAACATTTTTCTAGCCTAAAAATGCAATTTTCAAAAATGCATATTTTTTCTTCTAAATTCAAATAAAATAGCAAGTAAAATCCTAATAAAATATAAATTTGATTTTAAATCTTCTTCTCCAATATTCCTCTCTTTTGAAGAAGTCATATTATATTCTCTTTTATTTTAAAATTGGAAATAATTGAAGAGAAAAATATTAAAATCAAATTGATCCTCTTTTCAAATTTGATAAAATTCAAATATGAAAAATTATGAAATCCCCAACTCTCTCCTTGGGTCCTTGAGTTGCTTAAGATTTCTAGGATCACAACCAAAATACAAATAAAATATGATATGCATATGATGACCTATGTATAACATCCAAATTGAAAATTGGGATGTTACAAACCTACCCCCCTTAAGATGAATCTTGCCCTCGAGATTCGGGTTGGCTAGAAAATAGGTGTGGGTGGTCTTTTCATTGGTCTTCTTCTCGCTCCCAGGTGGCTTCATCCTCGGTATGGTGGCTCCATTGAACTTTGCAAAATTTGATAACCTTGCTGTGGATAACTCGGCCGGCAAACTCGAGAATCTTGACGGGTTTCTCCTCATAGGTCAGATCACTCTCCAACTGAATTGCTTCTAGGGGCACTGTATCTCTTAGAGGAATATCGGCCATCTCAGCATATCACTTCTTCAACTGGGAAACGTGAAACACATCATGTACTCCTGACAATCCTTCGGGTAACTCCAATTTGTAGGCAACTTATCCCATACGTTCCAGAACTTGGTATGGTCCTACAAATCTCGGGGCTAACTTTCCCTTAACTACAAATCGTTTAACTCCTCGGAGTGGTGACACACAAAGATATACTCTGTCTCCAGTCTTGTAGACTACCTCCTTGCGTTTAGTATCGGCATAACTCTTCTGCCTGGACTGAGCTACCTTCAGTCTATCACGAATCAACTTAACCTTCTCTTCAGACTCTTTGATCAAATCTGGTCCAAACAACTGACAGTCTCCAACTTCGTCCCACATTAACGGTGTCATGCATCTCCTTTCGTACAAGGCTTCAAAAGGTGCCATCTTCAAACTAGCCTGATAACTATTGTTGTAGGAGAACTCCGCGTAAGGCAAAATATCATCCCAACTAGATCCATAATCTAGCGCACACGCTCTCAACATGTCCTCTAGAATCTGATTGACTCTCTCGGTCTATCCATCTATCTGCGGATGAAAGGCTGTACTAAACTCTAGCCTAGTACCCAAAGTCTGGTGCAATTGATTCCAAAACATCAAGGTAAACTGTGTCCCTCTATCTGATACGATGGTCCTTGGAACTCCATGCAGACATACGATCCTGGTGATATATATCTTGGCCAACTTTGCGCTTGTATAGGTGGTTTCACAGGGATAAAGTGAGCTACCTTGGTGAAGCGATCCACTACTACCCAGATAGAATCATATCCCGATCGTGTCCTGGGTAATCCGGTGATGAAATCCATGCCAAGCTTGTCCCACTTCCATTCGGGTATCGACATAGGCTGTAATAATCCTGCTGGCTTCTGATGCTCTGCCTTCACTCTCTGACATACATCACATACCGCTACATACTCAGAAATATCCTTCTTCATTCCTGTCCACCAAAAATGTTCCTTCAAATCCAAATACATCTTGGTGTTTCCGGGGTGAATCGAGTATGGCGAGTCATGAGCTTCCTGAAGTATTAACTTCCTGATCTCCGCATTATTGGGCACATATACACGATCCTCAAACCATAAAGTCTCGTGCTCATCCTCACAAAAACCTTTGGCTTTTCCTTTGCTCATCTTCTCCTTTATCTCAGCGATTTCCTTATCATCCTTTTAAGCTTCTCGAATCTTTCCCAATAATGTAGACTGAACCTCCATTGTTGCAACAAAACCTCTTGGAACTATCTCCAAATGAAGTTCCTTGAGATCGTCAACTAACTCCTGCAGTAATCCTTCGCTTACAAGGGTATTGGCATAACTCTTGCGGCTCAAAGCGTCTGCTACGTCATTGGCCTTTCCTGGATGATAATGCAACTTCATATTGTAATCCTTGATGAGCTCCAACCATCTCCTCTGCCTGAGATTCAACTCCTTCTGTGTGAAAATGTACTTTAAACTCTTGTGATCCATGTACACATCACATCTGTTTCCAACCAGAAAAATGTCTCCAGGTTTTGAGCGCGTGCACTACTGTTGCTAACTCCAAATCATGTGTGGCATAATTCAACTCATGAGGTTGAAGCTTCCGTGAGGCATATGAAACAACTCTTCTGTCTTGCATAAGTACACCTCCAATTCCTAAGCGAGAAGCGTTGCAATAAACTTGGAATTCCTTGCGTATATCCGGAAGAATCAGCACTGGGGCTGTAACCAAACGTCTCTTCAACTCCTGAAAACTGGCCTCACAATCTTCGGTCCATTTGAACTTGGTGCCCTTCTTCAACAACTCTGTCATGGGTTTCGCAATCTTGGAGAAATTCTCAATGAACCTCCTATAATATCCTGCGAGTCCCAGAAAACTGCGGATCTCTCCAACTGAGGTGGGTGCCAACCACTCAGTGACAGACTGAACCTTGGTAGGGTCTACTGCTATACCTTCTCCTGATATAACATGTCCAAGAAATCCAACTTCCTTCAACCAAAACTCACACTTGCTAAACTTGGCATATAGCTGGTGTTCCCTGAGCTTCTCGAGAACTAAGTGCAGATGCTCCTTGTGTTCCTCTTCATTCTTCGAGTACACCAATATATCATCAATGAACACCACCATAAACTGATCCAAAAACTCCATGAACACCTTGTTCATCATACTCATAAAATAGGCAGGGGCGTTAGTCAATACAAATGACATGATCATGTACTCATATAGCCCGTACCTTGTGGTGAAAGCTGTCTTAGGTATATCCTTTTCTCGGATCTTCAACTGGTGGTATCCTGATCGAAGATCGATCTTAGAGAATACTTTAGCTCCTTGCAACTGGTCAAACATATCATTGATCATCGGTAGTGGCCCGATAATCAACAACCATTCTCAAAGATCCATCCTTCTTATCAACTAAGAGCACTGGGGCTCCCCATGGTGATGAACTTGGTCGGATATAACCTTTCTCCAATAACTCCTTAATCTGCTTCTTAATTTCCTCCAAATCATTTGCGGGCATCCTATACGGTCTCTTCGATATTGGTCCGGTGCCTGGCAACAGCTCTATCAAAAACTCTATGTCTCGATCTGGTGGCATGCCTGGTAATTCCTCTAGAAATACATCCGGGTAATCCTTCACAACAGGCACTTCTTCCTGAACAACTTCCGAGAGAGAATTTACTTGGGTCCTCCTTGGCGCATGCGTAGACACATACTTGATCCTTTTTCCCTCCGGGGTGGTGAGTAGAATTGACTTACTAGAACAGTCGATGTTTCCTCCATACTTTAATAACCAATCCATGCCTAGTATTATATTCAATCCTTGTGACTCCAAAATCACTAGGTATGAGGGGAAAACGTGGCTACCAATGGTTAGGGGTAACCGATCACACCATCGGCTGGCCATATACTCTGCTCCTGGCGAGCTTACAAACATGGGTGACCTAAGGGCTAAGGTTGGCAACTTAAACTTGTCCACAAATCCCCTTGATATGTATGAATGCGATGCACGAGTGTCAAAAAGAACGAGTGCGATAAATGACTTAATCAAGAACTTACCGATCATTGCGTCAGGCTGTTCTTCAACCTCCTCCATGTTGATGTGGTTCCCCTGACCTCTGGTGAAAGGGTTTGGCTTCTTCCCTGAGCTTCCATTGCCGTTTCCATTCTTTGCTTCAGGACATTCCGTGGTGTAGTGTCTAGTCTTCCCGCACTTGAAACAAGTAATGTGACTTAAATCCTTCCTGGCGGGTGTTGCTGGGTTGGAACGGTTCTGTCCATTGCTTCCTCCATTCCCATTCCCATTCTTGGGGCCACTGTGGTTATGCGAACTCCCTCTATTATGAGTATGGCCTCCATGGTTATGAGTGTGTCCTCCCGAGTTTGGGGTAAAACGAGGCTCCTACTGAGCTCCAGAATTGTACTTTCCTTGTCCATACTTCCTTTTGCGGCTCTCTATCTGTTGCTGCTTGCCTTCAATCATGAGGGCCCTATCTACCAAATCCTGGTAGTTATTGAATGTAGCCACCGTCAACTGCATACTCAGCTCATCATTCATCTCTTCCATAAACTTCTCCTGCTTCGTGGAATCTGTGGCCACATCATCTGGGGCATAGCGAGCTAACTTACTAAACTCATCCACGTACTGCCCCACAGTACGGTCTCCCAAGCGTAAGTTGCGAAACTCACGCTTCTTCATACTCATTGCTCTAGTTGAGACATGGGCTGTACGGAAAGCTTGTTGAAGCTGATCCCATGTGACATTGGCTATGGGAAAAGTGGCTGTGTAATTCTCCCACCATGAGGCTGCTGGTCCATCCAATTGATGTGCGGCAAAGCGCACCTTCTCAGCATCTGTGCAACCTATAGTGGTCGGCTCCCTTCCAATCCTGCAGAGCCAGTCATCAGCAACAATCGGCTCGGTGCTACTAGAAAACACCGGCGCATTTATCCTCAGAAAACAGGCTAAGTTGTCAACTGGCGATGGTGGCGGTGGGTTGTTATTGTTGTTGTTGTTGTTGTTATTATTGTTTTTGTTGTTGCCTTGGTTCTGTACTAGCAGCTGCATTAAGGCATTCTGCTGTTGAATCAACTGGGTGAGCTCCGGTGGGAAGACAAATCTGGGGTCATGTCTCGGAGGCATCTGATACGTTTTAGAGGGGGAGAGAGATTAGAATAAAGTGAGGTCTAAGGAGAAGATCACTACCCATATGCACATGAGACAAACACATTCATATCACACCACTCAATTCAAACAAGGGCATACAATCGATCTAATCTACCGTTACAAAATACTCGGACTACTACTATATACATGGGGGAATACTACTGATAATATGGTGGTCGACTAGAAATTTTGATCGGAAGAAGACTCCATGATATCTGCTCCAACTTCGTCTTCATAATCATCATCACTGTCGGGATCGGAGTCAGTGTCGTCGATGATGATGTAGTGTTCAGGATGGTTGTCACCTCCTAGCGCCGGGTCTCCCATGAATACTCCTAGCTTCTTCTTCAGGTCTTCATTCTTCTCCAGTAGTACTGCAATTTCCTCTTCATATCCATCGCATGTAGACTTGAGTTCCTCTTCTAGATCCATGTTCCTGGTCATCACCTTCTTCAAGTCTATCATGCTGGTGCACATCTGGTTCTCCTGACGAGGAAATGTGTTGGTTCAACTCCTGGATGTAAGCTGCAATGGACTTATCCCTCCTGGTGCAAATCATCTGCCATTGCTCATCTCGGCATACAGATATATGGTAGATGGTGTCCTTAAGATCCTTGTGGTAAACTTCGCCGATGCGTCCCATGGCAATGTGAGCTGCCATGCTCTTTCCTAGACTCCAGGTTGGTGCATCAAAGGAAAACTCTATGAGCTCTATAACTGGTGTGAATGTCCTTCCTGGAACATGTACTCGAACTCTCTAGCGCTCTTCTTCCGGTAGAGTGGTAGTGTAGGTCCCGATGAAGCTCGGTATTCCGATGTTCAGGTATTGAGTGGCTTCCTTCAAGTGTCATCCAAAAGGCGTGTCTTCATCCGGTTGAGAAAACTTGTTCCTTGGGTTCGCCATCTATAGAGTAGAAAGTGGAGAAGAGTCAGAAATGAGTAGAGAAGAATGTCCTATGGCTCATCTTAGTGGTCGCGTTCTACAGTCAGCGTGTGCTCTGATACCATCTTGTAGCTATCCAACCTCAGACGGTCAAATCTCTGTGTAGAAGTGTCATCCCTGGATCGGTAATGCTGACACACACAGTACTCGAGGATTTACAACAGAGCTTAATCACACACTTATTACATCTAATGTCTCAAAAGAGAACTATTACAATAATATGGCTGAAGTCCATCTAAATAAGATAATAGCGAAAGCTTTGAGAGTAAATGAGTCCATCAACTCCAACGGCATAGCTGAGTGCAGGACAATGACCTAGCGCGCCTTACTCTTCATCTGAAAACTCTGCAACATAATACGTTGTAGCCTGTGTAGGTCAGCACATGGAATATGCTGGCAAAATAACACTATAGAGAAATGAACATGTAACAGCTATAACTATATGCATATATGTCTGGTGGAGGCTCAATGGTTATTTTTGAAGAAAGCTAGTTTTTCCCTACAACCAAGGAATAGATTTTATTTAACTATAAAGTTTGTTGAAAACATTGAGAAGGTTCCTCCAACTCAATCCCAAAATAATAATTATCAACCCAACAAATTAATTAAGTAAAGTGATGAGATCAAATCAATAATTCAAGTACCAGATACTCAAAATTTCCATAACCGGGGACATGGCTAACCATGATTACTTTATACACTCTACAGAGGTTTGCGCAATTTTCCCCACAAGACTCGATCTCCTCCGTTGGATTTCTCGCACTACATGGTGTTTGAGAAACGGATGACCGAGACACAGTTTTTCAGAAGCATTAATTCTTTACTCTGGGTAGACAGTATGCTACCTCTTGAGCACTGCGTTGGTTTTCCCTTGAAGAGGAAAGGGTGGTGCAGTAAAGCAGCATAAGTATCCCTCAGTTTTTGAGAACCAAGGTATCAATCCAGTAGGAGACCACGCGCGAGTCACCTCGTACCTACACAAACAAATAAGAACCTCGCAACCAACGTGATAAAGGGGTTGTCAATCCCTTCACGGCCACTTGCAAGAGTGAGATCTGATAGAGATGATAATAATAAGATAAATATTTTTGGTATTTTTATGATATAGATTGAAAGTAAAGATTGCAAAATAAAGTAGATTGGAAACTTGTATGATGGAAAATAGACCCGGGGGCCATAGGTTTCACTAGTGGCTTATCTCAAGATAGCATAAGTATTACGGTGGGTGAACAAATTACTGTCGAGCAATTGATAGAAAAGCGAACAATTATGAGAATATCTAGGCATGATCATGTATATAGGCATCACATCCGAGGCAAGTAGACCGAAACGATTCTGCATCTACTACTATTACTCCACACATCGACCGCTATCCAGCATGCATCTAGAGTATTAAGTTCATAAGAACAGAGTAACGCCTTAAGCAAGATGACATGATGTACAGGGATAAAATCATGCAATATGATGCAAACCCGATCTTTTTATCCTCGATGGAAACAATACAATACGTGTCGTTTCCTTTCTATCATTGGGATCGGGCACCGCAAGATTGAACCCAAAGCTAAGCACTTCTCCCATTGCAAGAAAGATCAATCTAGTAGGCCAAACCAAACTGATAATTCGAAGAGACTTGCAAAGATAAACCAATCATATATAAAAGAATTCAGAGAAGATTCAAATTGTTCATAGATAAACTTGATCATAAACCCACAATTCATCGGATCTCGACAAACACACCGCAAAAGAAGATTACATCGAATAGATCTCCAAGAGAATCGAGGAGAACTTTGTATTGAGATCCAAAGAGAGAGAAGAAGCCATCTAGCTACTAGCTATGGACCCAAAGGTCTGAGGTAGACTACTCACACATCATCGGCGGGGCCATGGAGTTGATGTAGAGGCCATCCGTGATGAATGCCCCCTCCGGCGGAGCTCCGGAAAAGGCCCCAAGATGGGATCTCTTGGGTATAGAAGGTTGCGGCGGTGGAAATAGGGTTTCGTGGTGCTCCTGGATGTTTGTGGGGTATATGGATATATATAGGAGGAAGAAGTAGGTCGGTGGAGCAATGATGGGCCCACGAGGGTGGAGGGCGCGCCCAGGGGGGTAGGCGCGCCCCCTACCTCGTGGCCGCCTCATTGATTGCTTGATGTCCACTCCAAGTCCTCTGGATCACATTTGTTCCAAAAATCACATTCCCGAAGGTTTCATTCCGTTTGGACTTTGTTTGATATTCCTTTTCTATGAAACACTAAAATAGGCAAAAAACATCAATTTTGGCTGGGCCTCCGGTTAATAGGTTAGTCTCAAAAATAATATAAAAATGTAAAATAAAGCCCATTAACATCCAAAATAGATAATATAATAGCATGGAACAATAAAAAAATATAGATACATTGGAGACGTATCAGCATCCCCAAGCTTAATTCCCGCTTGTCCTCGAGTAGGTAAATGATAAAAACAGAATTTTTGATGTGGAATGCTTTCTAGAATATTCTTTAATGTATTTTCCTCTATTGTGGCATGAATGTTCAGATCCGAAAGATTCAAGATAAAATTTTATTGTTGACATAAAAATATTAATACTCCAAGTATGCTAATCAAGCAATTATGTCTTATCAAACTACCATAGCCAAAGAAAACTTATCCCTACAAAGTCATATAGTTTGGCCATGCTTCATTTTCGTCACACAAAATGTTCCCATCATGCACAATCCCGATGACAAGCCAAGCAATTGTTTCATACTTAGCCTTTTCAAACTCTTTCAACTTTTACACAATATATGAGCGTGAGCCATGGACATAGCACTATGGGTGGAATAGAATATGATGATTGAGGTTGTGTGAGAAGACAAAAAAGGGAGAAAGTCTCATGTTGATGCGGCTAATCAATGGGCTATGGAGATGCCCACTGTCGTGGATCTAAGACTGACAATAGAATGGGGGGTAGGTATGAGGAGGCAAGATCCTAGCTATGGAGTAGTTGTACACACGAGTTTACGAGTTCAGGCCCTTCTTGGAGGAAGTAACATCCCTACGTCTCGGTGCCCTGAGGCGGTCGACTGGATTATATGCGTGTGTGAGTTTACAAACAATGCGAACCCCTATCCTGAAGGAGGGGGGTGGCTTATATAGAGTGCGCCAGGACCCCAGCTCCCCTCCGTTATGCGGGGTTCAATGTACATAAAGAAGGAGCGTTACATGTAACGTCTGCATTAAAGTGCTATAAATGATAGTTAAGTCTATGAGTAAACGCCCGACTGTTGCTGTGTAGAGTGACTTTAGATCTTTTGTTTGTCGAGTGATTTCTGTGACGGTCGAGTGACATTGATTCTTCCGAGTGGAATGTCTCTGGTCGAGTGGATGATGGTACCCTTTGAATGCTTTTGGCTTTAGGGTGATGTCCTTGGGGATGGCGTCTAGGTCAGGCCTATGACCCTACCCTAGGTGCATAGCTTCATCATTAGCCCCCGAATGGTTCGAGGCTTGAGTGGAGAAGGAGTCGAGAATTCCTCCGATTCAATTTTTGTGCTCCGGGAGTGACTTATTGTGACCAAGCGAACAACCATGATGATCTCAAGTCCTTTTCAGTCGCCTTGATCCATTCTTGAATCTGCCGAGTGAACTTTACTATGATGTCTTGAGTACTGATATGGAGAAGATATTCCGTCTAACAGATTGCCTTGCTACGCGTGGATATCGTGGGATTTGGATTTGGGGAAGCGCACGGGACGGGGGAGGCCGCAGTAATCGGAAGGGATTAGGTGAGGCCGCCTCGATCACCGCACCACCTTTTTCTCCATGTACCTCGTGCGCGAATGTTGCGGGATTTGATTGGGTCGTCCGGACCCACAGGTCAGCCACTCGGAAGCGGCCCCATATAAGGCGTCGGGCCAGGGTTTTCTTTGAACAGTGCGTCTTCGTTATTCTCTTTCCCTCTTAGTTTTCTCCGCTGCATCTGCTCCTGCTCCAGCGCCGCCGCCCCGTTCGAGCTCTGCTCGCCGTGATGGGGAAGGAGAAGACGGTGGCATTGGAGCGCGCGAAGAAGGCGACGATGAAGGAGAAGGGGAAGAAGTCCGGCCGGGGCGAATCTTCCTCGAGGTCCGGCCTGTCGCCGGGCTGGATCCAGGGCGACTGGATTCGCTCGATGATCCGTCAGGACGACGTCGACGACCTGGTCGAGGGGGGACTGACCCCCCATGAATCGGCATGACTCCCGGGGAACGAGACCGAGCCGCAGCCACAGGAGGGTGAGCGCGTTCTCCTCGCTACTCACGTCGACCGCGGGTTTTCCTTGCCTCCCCACCCTTTCTTTCGAGGTTTCTGGAACTTCTTTGGGGCGCAACTCCACCACTTTACCCCAAACACCATCGTGTATCTTGCTACTTTTGTGTCCATGTGTGAGAGCTTCCTGGGCTCTCGGCCACAGTGAGGCCTCTTCAAACACATATTCACGTGCCGTTCTCAGTCGGTCAAGAAGGCCAACCCGAGTGACGAGAGGACGCAAGTGATTCAGATGTGCGGGGGTCTTGGGATTCAGATGAGGAGTAAAAGTACTTTCCCAGCCATGATCCTTCCTGAGTCGGCCTGAGGGTGGCAGTCGACCTGGTTCTACTGCAAGGACCAGCCGACTCCGGGTCAGTCGACTGGACTTCCCCCCTTTTCCATGCCCCGAGTGGAGAAGCCCTCTGCTTTGAAAGTGACCCTAGAGGAGAAGGCGCAAGTGAAAGTGCTGGTTGAGCGAGTAGTTCAGCTTGTCCGTGATGGGGTAACCGGTATGGATCTATTGGAGGTCTTCCCCAGGAAACGCATCCAACCACTTCAAGCTCGTGACCATCCGATGTGGATGTATTCGGGCACCGACGACACCACTCGGATCCGTCCAGAGGAAGTCCATGAAGCTATGTTGGAAGGGTGGCTGAAGGGTATTACTAGCAACAAAGACAACCCCAGGGGATCCCCGAGGATTCCTCCACTCAACAACTCATACGAAACCGACAAGGTATGACTCCAAATGGTCGAGTGTCTTCTTGATTTATCAAGTAGCTGTTTGCTGTCATCTGACTGACTCCTATCTTGGTTGTTGTCTTCCAGGCCCTGACTGAGATGTACTCGATGCCCAACGGGGAGCAGGAGCAGGACCCAGAGGGAGAAGTGAGTGGAGGTGAAAGCGGCGAGTGGCACTCTGACGATGAAGAGGACGAGCATAGAGATGACCCGAGTGACGAAGAAGAGGTCGACTCTCCTCCTCGTAGGGAAAGACGATCCAAGCTTTCTCACGATCCATCAAGCGCCCGCGGCAAAGCGACCGCGCAAACTGGGCAGTCATCAAAGCGCCCTCGGACGTCTTCTCCAGTGCCGACTGAAAGGGCGTCGAAGCAACCAAAAGCTACGCCGTCCAAACCGCCAAAAGCCTTGCCGAAGATCAAAGTGGCCATCCCCATTGCTTCCGGGTATTAGTTGGGCTTGATTTCTTGTTTTAGTATGAATCTGGATTTGAGTCGATTCATTTCGTCAGACATGACCGACTAAATTTTAAATTTGTAGTGCTGCTACCTCTGGGACTTCCACCCGCCAGTATGAAGACGAGGACATAGAAGATGCGGTCACCTCCAACCCAGGTACAATCCTCGTGATCTTGTTCTTGATTGTATGGTTGATTAAATTCTGGTGACTCATCTAGGGTCGGCTGATTTCTTTGCAGCCCCTCCCAATGTCATTGAGCTTCCGGATGATGACGAGGACATGCCGCTGAGGCCCAGGAAGAAGAAGGAAATAGCTAGCAAAACATCCCAGTCGGATCCGGCGGCGGAGCGGGTAGTTCAACGGATCGAAGATGCGAGTAAGGTTTCGGTAACCTTTGCTGACCCGGTGTCGAGTGCGCGTCCTGCATCGTCAACTACTCCAAAGCTTGTTTCAACCATCCAACTTCATGCCTCGGATCTCCAAGTCGCTGCGTCTGGACCGTCCGTCCCGCTCTTTGCTAGTCATATGTTCTAGAAAGCCAGTAGGACGCTGCTGCGGAGGCTATTCGGCAGGATGGCATAATGATGGAGCGGGTGAAGGCGGTGCACGAAAACAGTCAGGCTGCTTATGACGCCAGCACGGCTCTTCGAGCCAATGTCCAGGTAAGTTAACTTCCGACTGAACTTGTTCTTTTAGGATATGCTACCCGAATATTTTCCTTCGCTTAATCTTTCATTGTCTTGCACTTCGAGATTGTACAGCCACTGGGTGCAGCCGAGTGGAACCCGAACCATTGGGGGCACGCCAAGTGCACCCACTGGGTGTAGTCCCCGAGACCGCAGTCGACTGCTGCTAGTCGGTTGGGGTCTAAGCACTTCCTTTTTTACTCGGCCTGGGCGGACCGGCCAAGTGGAATCTAAACCAGTGGGGGCATGCTAAGTGCACCCACTAGGTGTAGTCCCCGAGACCGCAGTCGACTGCTGGCAGTTGGTTGGGGTCTGAGTACTTGTTCCTCTTCCTTCTCTTTTTTTTACTCGGCCTGGGCGGACCGGCCGAGTGGAATCTGAACCAGTGGGGGCACGCTAAGTGCACCCACTGGGTGTAGTCCTCGAGACCACAGTCGACTGCTGGCAGTCGGTTGGGGTCTGAGTAGTCTTGAAGTTTTATTCACTCGGAAGTAGATAATCTTTGGTCTTGTCGATTGATATGTCTTTTACTCACTGTAGAAATCTTGTTCGCTTATCTCCAAGTTTGCAGAATTTGAGGAAAAGCAAAGGCAACTCAACCTTGACCTGGAGTTGGCTCAGCAGAACTTGAAGAGGGCTCAAGATGAAGTCGCTGGTACGGAAGGTAACGGCCTGTCGACTGCTTATCTTGACCATCCTTCAAGTTATCTCTTCATTCTTCTGTTTGATCTAAATGTGTATTTTGCAGAGAAAATGATGTTGGCCCTGGAGAAGAAGGACTTGGACCTTGCAGCTGCGCAGAAGGAGGGTCAGGAGAAGACTGCCCTTGCTGACCAGAAACTGGCTTCGGTCGGAGTGCTGGAGGAAGAAATCAACAAGCTGAAGTCGTCTCTCACTGAATCCAATTGAGAGGCGACTCATCTGAAAAAAGATAAAGTGGCTCTGAACGGCTAGCTGGAAAGCATGACTCGCAGGAGGAACGATCTGGAGGCTTATCTGAAAGCTCTCGCCAAGAAACTCTTTCTTATGCTCGAAGGTACCCCTTTTTTAGCCGACTGTTTTACTGTTTGCAAGTTAGACCTGACCAGTCAACTCATTAACTCCTTGACTCTGCAGAATTCTGCCAAAACTTTGAAGAGGAGACAGGATGGATCGAGACGGGCTTGGACCCTATCCTTTCTCCAGTCGGCGATGAGGTTGCCATGAATGTGCTTCGACTAGAATCCCGCGTCGCCATTGTTACAAGTTATCTTGCCCGTCTGAAGGTTGCAGTTTCATGCATCGACTCATCGCTTTGGCCAAGGGCAACGCTTCAGAATGATCTCGAGTCTCTGATGGCTCGACTCAATGAGGTCCCTGGTCGAGTGCAGGAATGGAAGAAGTCCTCTACCCGATGCGGTGCTGACGTGGCTCTGTCACTGGTCAGGGTCCACTGCAGAGAAGCTCGAGAAGAGAAGCTGGCGTCGATCAAGGTCGCCAACACAAAAAGCACAACTTCCAGTCCTTCATGGAGACTTTCATTGCTGCTGCCACTCGGATCGCTGACGGGATTGATTTGGACGAGTTCGTCGAGCCTGCAAGTCCTCCTTCTGCCGAGTGAACAAACTTGATACTTAAACTTGCTTTAAATTTGCCTCGGAATGCCGAGTGGTTTTTGTAACCGTTAAACTCCTTCGGGCCTGACGCCTGAGTACTTTTATCTTCGTCCTGAAACTCTTGAGACTTTATCTGATCTTGGTTTATCTTTTGTATGTGCTTGCATTTGCCTTCGAGTGGAACTTATTCTTCACTCGGAATATTCTTTGAGATGCAACTCTGAGGGAGATATCCCAGTCGACCTGCGCCTCATCGTCCTTGCGGATAGGGATGGAGCGCACATTGTACTTGTGGTGCAGCTCTGAGGAGAGGTTTGTAGTCGACCTGCACCTCGTCGTCCTTGCGGATAGGGATGGAGCGCACATTGTACTTGTGGCGCAGCTCTGAGGAGAGGTTTGTAGTCGACCTGCACCTCATCGTCCTTGCGGATAGGGATGGAGCGCACATTGTACTTGTGGCATAGCTCCATGGAG
>NC_041386.1:648363125-648363489 GCF_002162155.2 Triticum dicoccoides
CTGCAGCTAAGCTTCCGAGTGAGAGGCTTGCTCATCACTCGGTAGGAGTTTTGAAACTTAGGCGAGCACGGGGCTGCAGCTAAGCCTCCGAGTATGAGGTTTTCTCATCCCTCGGTAGGATTTTTGAAACTTAGGCGAGTACTAGACTGCAGCTAAGCCCCCGAGTGTGAGGTTTGCTCATCACTCGGTAGGATTTTTGAAACTTGGGCGAGTACTAGACTGCAGCTAAGCCCCCGAGTGTGAGGTTTGCTCATCACTCGGTAGGATTTTTGAAACTTAGGCGAGTACTAGACTGCAGCTAAGCCCCCGAGTGCGAGGTTTGTTCATCACTTGGTAGGATTTTTGAAACTTAGGCGAGTACTAG
>NC_041386.1:648364008-648386302 GCF_002162155.2 Triticum dicoccoides
TATTTTTGAAACTTAGGCGAGTACTGGGCTGCAGCTAAGCCCCCGAGTGAGAGGCTTGCTCACCACTCGGTAGGATTTTTTCAACTTAGGCGAGCACTAGGCTGCAGCTAAGCCCCCGAGTGTGAGGTTCGCTCATCACTTGGTAGGATTTTTGAAACTTAGGCGAGCACTGGGCTGCAGCTAAGCCCCCGAGTGTGAGGTTCGCTCATCACTCGGTAGGATTTTTGAAACATAGGCGAGCACTGGGCTATGTTGGAAATATGCCCTAGAGGCAATAATAAAATGATTATTATATTTCCTTGTTCATGATAATTGTCTATTATTCATGCTATAATTGTATTATCTGGAAATCGTAATACATGTGTGAATACATAGACCACAATGTGCCCCTAGTGAGCCTCTAGTTGACTAGCTCGTTGATCAACAGATAGTCATGGTTTCCTGGCTATTGACATGGGCACATCATTAGGAGAATGATGTGATGGACAAGACCCAATCCTAAACATAGCACAAGATCGTATAGTTCGTTTGCTAGAGTTTTTCCAATGTCAAGTATCTTTTCCTTAGACCATGAGATCGTGTAACTCCCGGATACCGTAGGAGTTCTTTGGGTGTACCAAACGTCACAACGTAACAGGGTGACTATAAAGATATACTACGGGTATCTCCGAAAGTGTCTGTTGGGTTGACACGGATCAAGACTGGGATTTGTCATTCCGTATGACGGAGAGGTATCTCTAGGCCCACTCGGTAATGCATCATCACAATGAGCTCAAAGTGACCAAGTGTCTGGTCATGGGATCATGCATTACGGTACGAGTAAAGTGACTTGCCGGTAACGAGATTGAACGAGGTATTAGGATACCGACGATCGAATCTCGGGCAAGTAACGTACCGATTGACAAAGGGAATTGTATATGGGGTTGCTTGAATCCTCGACATCGTGGTTCATCCGATGAGATCATCGAGGAGCATGTGGGAGCCAACATGGGTATCCAGATCCCGCTGTTGGTTATTGACCGGAGAGCCATCTCGGTCATGTCTACATGTCTCCCAAACCCGTAGGGTCTACACACTTAAGGTTCGGTGACGCTAGGGTTGTAGAGATATGAATATGCAGTAACCCGAAAGTTTTTCGGAGTCCCGGATGAGATCCTGGACATCACGAGGAGTCCCGGAATGGTCCGGAGGTGAAGAATTATATATAGGAAGTGCAGTTTCGGCCATCGGGAGAGTTTCGGGGGTCACCGGTATTGTACCGGGACCATCGGAAGGGTCCCGGGGGTCCACCGGGTGGGGCCACCCATCCCGGAGGGCCCCATGGGCCAAAGTGGGGAGGGGAACCAGCCCATAGTGGGCTGGTGCGCCCCCCTTGGCCCATCCCATGCGCCTAGGGTTGGGAACCCTAGGGTGGGGGGGGGGCGCCCCACCTGGCTTGGGGGGCACTCCACCCCTTGGCCACCGCCCCCCTAGGAGATCCCATCTCCTAGGGCCGGCGCACCCCCTAGGGGGCCTATATAAAGGGGGGGAGGGAGGGGGCAGCCGCACCCTTGAGTCTTGGCGCCTCCCTCTCCCCTGCAACACCTCTCCCTCTCGTAGTAGAACGCCGAAGCCCTGCTGCGGTGACCCCTGCATCCACCACCACGCCATCGTGTTGCTGGATCTTCATCAACCTCTCCTTCCCCCTTGCTGGATCAAGAAGGAGGAGACGTCACGCTGACTGTACGTGTGTTGAACGCGGAGGTGCCGTCCGTTCGGCGCTAGGATCTCCAGTGATTTGGATCACGTCGAGTACGACTTCCTCATCCCCGTTCTTTGAACGTTTCCGCGCGTGATCTACAAAGGTATGTAGATGCAATCGATCACTCGTTGCTAGATGAACTCATAGATGGATCTTGGTGAAATCGTAGGAAATTTTTTGTTTTCTGCAACGTTCCCCAACAGTGGTACAGAGCTAGGTCTATGCGTAGTTCTCTTTGCACGAGTAGAACACAATTTGTTGTGGGCGTAGATGTTGTCAACTTTCTTGCCGCTACTAGTCTTATTTTGCTTCAGCGGTATTGTGGCGCGGACCGACCTTACACGTACGCTTACATGAGACTGGTTCCACCGACTGACATGCGCTAGTTGCATAAGGTGGCTAGCGGGTGTCTGCCTCTCCCACTTTAGTTGGAGCGGATTCGATGAAAAGGGTCCTTATGAAGGGTAAATAGAAGTTGACAAATCACGCTGTGGCTTTTACGTAGGTAAGAAAATGTTCTTGCTAGAACCCTATTGCAGCCACGTAAAACTTGCAACAACACTTAGAGGATGTCTAACTTGTTTTTGCAGCAAGTGCTTTGTGATGTGATATGGCCAAAGTTGTGATGAATGATGAATGATATATATGTGATGTATGAGATCATGTTCTTGTAATAGGAATCACGACTTGCATGTCGATGAGTATGACAACCGGCAGGAGCCATAGGAGTTGTCTTTATTTTTGTATGACCTGCATGTCATTGAGAAACGCCATGTAAATTACTTTACTTGATTGCTAAACGTGTTAGCCATAGTAGTAGAAGTAATAGTTGGCGAGCAACTTCATGGAGACACGATGATGGAGATCATGATGATGGAGATCATGGTGTCATGCCGGTGACAAGATGATCATGGAGCCCCAAGATGGAGATCAAAGGAGCTATGTGATATTGGCCATATCATGTCACTATTATTATTTGATTGCATGTGATGTTTATCATGTTTTTGCATCTTGTTTACTTAGAACGACGGTAGTAAATAAGATGATCCCTCATAATAATTTCAAGAAAGTGTTTCCCCTAACTGTGCACCGTTGCGACAGTTCGTTGTTTCGAAGCACCACATGATGATCGGGTGTGATAGATTCCAACGTTCACATACAACGGGTGTAAGACAGATTTACACATGCAAACACTTAGGTTGCCTTGACGAGCCTAGCATGTACATACATGGCCTCGGAACACAGAAGACCGAAAGGTCGAGCATGATTCGTATAGAAGATACGATCAACATGAAGATGTTCACCGATGTTGACTAGTCGGTCTCACGTGATGATCGGACACGGCCTAGTTAACTCGGATCATGTTATACTTAGATGACTGGAGGGATGTCTATCTGAGTGGGAGTTCATTATATAATTTGATTAGATGAACTTAATTATCATGAACTTAGTCTAAAATCTTTACAATATGTCTTGTAGATCAAATGGCCCACGTTGTCGTCAACTTCAATGCGTTCCTAGAGAAAACCAAGCTGAAAGACGATGGCAGCAATTATACGGACTGGGTCCGGAACCTGAGGATCATCCTCATAGCTGCCAAGAAAGATTATGTCCTACAAGCACCGCTAGGTGACGCACCCGTCCCACAGAACCAAAACGTTATGAACGCTTGGCAAACACGTGCTGATGATTACTCCCTCATTCAGTGCGGCATGCTTTATAGCTTAGAACCGGGGCTCCAAAAGCGTTTTGAGAGACACGGAGCATATGAGATGTTCGAAGAGCTGAAAATGGTTTTTCAAGCTCATGCCCGGGTCGAGAGATATGAAGTGTCCGACAAGTTCTTCAGCTGTAAGATGGAGGAAAATAGTTCTGTCAGTGAGCACATACTCACTATGTCTGGATTACATAACCGCTTAACTCAGCTGGGAGTTAATCTCCCGGATGACGCGGTCATTGACAGAATCCTTCAGTCGCTTCCACCAAGCTACAAGAGCTTTGTGATGAACTTCAATATGCAGGGGATGGAAAAGACCATTCCTGAGGTATTTTCAATGCTGAAATTAGTAGAGGTAGAAGTCAAAAAGGAACATCAATTGTTGATGGTCAATAAAACCACCAAGTTCAAGAAAGGCAAGGGTAAGAAGAACTTCAAGAAGGACGGCAAGGGAGTTGCCGTGCCCGGTAAGCAAGCTGCCGGGAAGAAGCCAAAGAATGGACCCAAGCCCGAGACTGAGTGTTTTTATTGCAAGGGAAGTGGTCACTGGAAGCAGAACTGCCCCAAATACTTAGCGGACAAGAAGGCCGGCAAAACGAAAGGTATATGTGATATACATGTAATTGATGTGTACCTTACCAGTACTCGTAGTAGCTCCTGGGTATTTGATACCGGTGCAGTTGCTCACATTTGTAACTCAAAGCAGGCGCTGTGGAATAAACGGAGACTGGCGAAGAACGAGGTGACGATGCGCGCCGGGAATGGTTCCAAGGTCGATGTGATCGCCGTCAGCACGCTACCTCTACATTTACCCATGGGATTAGTTTTAAACCTCAATAATTGTTATTTAGTACCAGCTTTGAGCATGAACATTGTATCAGGATCTCGTTTAATACGAGATGGCTACTCATTTAAATCCGAGAATAATGGTTGTTCTATTTATATGAGAGATATGTTTTATGGTCATGCTCCGATGGTGAATGGTTTATTCTTAATGAATCTCGAGCATAATGCTACACATGTTCATAGTGTGAATACCAAAAGATGTAAGGTTGATAATGATAGTCCCACATACTTGTGGCACTGCCGCCTTGGTCACATAGGTCTCAAACACATGAAGAAGCTCCATGCAGATGGACTTTTAGAGTCTCTTGATTATGAATCATTTGACACATGCGAACCATGCCTCATGGGTAAAATGACCAAGGCTCCATTCTCAGGAACAATGGAGCGAGCAACCAACTTATTGGAAACCATACATACTGATGTATGCGGTCCAATGAGCGTTGAGGCTCGCGGTGGCTATTGTTATGTTCTCACCCTCACTGATGACTTGAGTAGATATGGGTATGTCTAGTTAATGAAACAAAAGTCTAAGACCTTTGAAAAGTTCAAGGAATTTCAGAGTGAGGTTGAGAATCAACGTGACAGAAAAATCAAGTTTTTGCGATCAGATCGTGGAGGAGAATACTTGAGTCACGAATTTGGCACACACTTAAGAAAATGTGGAATAGTTTCACAACTCACGCTGCCTGGAACACCTCAGCGTAATGGTGTGTCCGAACGTCATAATCGCACTCTATTGGATATGGTGCGATCTATGATGTCTCTTACCGATTTACCGCTATCATTTTGGGGCTATGCTTTAGAGACTGCCGCATTCACTTTAAATAGGGCTCCGTCGAAATCCATTGAGACGACACCGTATGAATTATGGTTTGGGAAGAAGCCAAAGCTGTCGTTTCTAAAAGTTTGGGGATGCGATGCTTATGTCAAGAAATTTCAACCTGAAAAGCTTGAACCCAAGTCGGAAAAATGCGTCTTCATAGGATACCCTAAAGAAACTATTGGGTATACCTTCTACCTCAGATCCGAAGGCAAGATCTTTGTTGCCAAGAATGGATCCTTTCTAGAGAAAGAGTTTCTCTCGAAAGAAATAAGTGGGAGGAAAGTGGAACTTGATGAAGTATTACCTCTTGAACTGATAAGTAGCGCAGCTCAAGAAAATGTTCCTGAGGTGCCTGCACCGACTAGAGAGGAAGTTAATGATGATGATCAAGATATTTTTGATCAAGCTCCTACTGAACTTCGAAGGTACACAAGGACACGTTCCGCACCAGAGTGGTACGACAACCATGTCTTGGAAATCATGTTGTTAGACAATGGTGAACCTTCGAACTATGAAGAAGCAATGGCGGGCCCGGATTCCGACAAATGGCTGGAAGCCATGAAATCCGAGATAGGATCCATGTATGAAAATGAAGTATGGACTTTGACTGACTTGCCTGATGATCGGCGAGCCATAGAAAATAAATGGATCTTTAAGAAGAAGACAGACGCGGATGGTAATGTGACCATCTATAAAGCTAGGCTTGTCGCTAAGGGTTATCGACAAGTTCAAGGGGTTGACTATGATGAGACATTCTCTCCCGTGGCAAATTTGAAGTCCGTCCGAATCATGTCAGCAATTGCCGCATACTATGATTATGAGATATGGCAAATGGACGTCAAAACGGCATTCCTTAACGGTTATCTTAAGGAAGAACTATATATGATGCAGCCGGAAGGTTTTGTCGATCCTAAGAATGCTCACAAGGTGTGCAAGCTCCAACGCTTGATTTATGGGCTGGTGCAAGCATCTCGGAGTTGGAACATTCGCTTTGATGAGATGATCAAAGTGTTTGGGTTTATGTAAACTTATGGAGAAGCCTACGTTTACAAGAAAGTGAGTGGGAGCTCTGTAGCATTTCTCATATTATATGTAGATGACATACTTTTGATGGGAAATGATATAGAACTTTTGGACAGCATTAAGGCCTACTTGAATAAGAGTTTTTCAATGAAGGACCTTGGAGAAGCTGCTTATATATTAGGCATCAAGATCTATAGAGATAGATCAAGACGCCTCATAGGTCTTTCGCAAAGCACATACCTTGATAAGATATTGAAGAAGTTCAATATGGATAAGTCTAAGAAGGGGTTCTTGCCTGTGTTGCAAGGTATGAAATTGAGCTCAGCTCAATGTCCGACCACGGCAGAAGATATAGAAGAGATGAGTGTCATCCCCTATGCCTCAGCCATAGGTTCTATTATGTATGCCATGCTGTGTACCAGACCTGATGTAAACCTTGCCGTAAGTTTGGTAGGTAGGCACCAAAGTAATCCCGGCAAGGAACACTGGACAGCGGTCAAGAATATCCTGAAGTACCTGAAAAGGACTAAGGAAATGTTTCTCGTTTATGGAGGTGACGAAGAGCTCGTCGTAAAGGGTTACGTCGACGCTAGCTTCGACACAGATCTGGATGACTCTAAGTCACAATCTGGATACATGTATATTTTTAATGGCGGGGCAGTAAGCTGGTGCAGTTGCAAGCAAAGCATTGTGGCGGGATCTACATGTGAAGCGGAGTACATGGCAGCCTCGGAGGCAGCACACGAAGCAGTCTGGGTGAAGGAGTTCATTACCGACCTAGGAGTCATACCCAATGCGTCGAGGCCAATCAAACTCTTCTGTGATAACACTGGAGCTATTGCACTTGCCAAGGAGCCCAGGTTTCACAAGAAGACCAGGCACATCAAGCGTCGCTTCAACTCCATTCGTGAAAATGTTCAAGATGGAGACATAGAGATTTGTAAAGTACATACGGACCTGAATGTAGCAGATCCGTTGACTAAACCTCTCCCTAGAGCAAAACATGATCAACACCACAATTCCATGGGTGTTCGATTCATCACAATGTA
This sequence comes from Triticum dicoccoides, assembly GCF_002162155.2. Taxonomy (NCBI): domain Eukaryota; kingdom Viridiplantae; phylum Streptophyta; class Magnoliopsida; order Poales; family Poaceae; genus Triticum; species Triticum dicoccoides. Next base: position 648,371,208 of record NC_041386.1, read on the forward strand.
ACTAGATGATTGACTCTAGTGCAAGTGGGAGACTGTTGGAAATATGCCCTAGAGGCAATAATAAAATGATTATTATATTTCCTTGTTCATGATAATTGTCTATTATTCATGCTATAATTGTATTATCCGGGAATCGTAATACATGTGTGAATACATAGACCACAATGTGTCCCTAGTGAGCCTCTAGTTGACTAGCTCGTTGATCAACAGATAGTCATGGTTTCCTGGCTATGGACATGGGGATGTCATTGATAACGGGATCACATCATTAGGAGAATGATGTGATGGACAAGACCCAATCCTAAACATAGCACAAGATCGTATAGTTCGATTGCTACAGTTTTTCCAATGTCAAGTATCTTTTCCTTAGACCATGAGATCGTGTAACTCCCGGATACCGTAGGAGTGCTTTGGGTGTACCAAACGTCACAACGTAACTGGGTGACTATAAAGGTATACTACGGGTATCTCCAAAAGTGTCTGTTGGGTTGACACGGATCAAGACTGGGAATTGTCACTCCATATGACGGAGAGGTATCTCTGGGCCCACTCGGTAATGCATCATCACAATGAGCTCAAAGTGACCAAGTGTCTGGTCACGGGATCATGCATTACGGTACGAGTAAAGTGACTTGCCGGTAACGAGATTGAACGAGGTATTGGGATACCGACGATCGAATCTCGGGCAAGTAACGTACCGATTGACAAAGGGAATTGTATACGGGGTTGCTTGAATCCTCGACATCGTGGTTCATCCGATGAGATCATCGAGGAGCATGTGGGAGCCAACATGGGTATCTAGATCCCGCTGTTGGTTATTGACTGGAGAGCCATCTCGGTCATGTCTACATGTTTCCCGAACCTGTAGGGTTTACACACTTAAGGTTCGGTGACGCTAGGGTTGTAGAGATATGAATATGCAGTAACCCGAAAGTTGTTCAGAGTCCCGGATGAGATCCTGGACGTCACGAGGAGTTCCGGAATGGTCCGGAGGTGAAGAATTATATATAGGAAGTCCAGTTTCGGCCATCGGGAGAGTTTCGGGGGTCACCGGTATTGTACCGGGACCACCGGAAGGGTCCCGGGGGTCCACTGGGTGGGGCCACCCATCCTGGAGGGCCCCATGGGCCAAAGTGGGGAGGGGAATCAGCCCATAGTGGGCTGGGGCGCCCCCCTTGGCCCACCCCATGCGCCTAGGGTTGGGAACCCTAGGGTGGGGGGCGCCCCACCTGGCTTGGGGGGCACTCCACCCCTTGGCCGCGCCCCCTAGGACATCCCATCTCCTAGGGCCGGCGCACCCCCTAGGGGGCCTATATAAAGGGGGGGAGGGAGGGGGCAGCCGCACCCTTGATTCTTGGCACCTCCCTCTCCCCTGCATCACCTCTCCCTCTCATAGTAGAACGGCGAAGCCCTGCTGCGGTGACCCCTGCATCCACCACCACGCCATCGTGCTGCTGGATCTTCATCAACCTCTCCTTCCCCTTTGCTGGATCAAGAAGGAGGAGACGTCACGCTGACTGTACGTGTGTTGAACGCGGAGGTGCCATCCGTTCAGCGCTAGGATCTCCGGTGATTTGGATCACGTCGAGTACGACTTCCTCATCCCCGTTCTTTGAACACTTCCGCGCGTGATCTACAAAGGTATGTAGATGCAATCCGATCACTCATTGCTAGATGAACTCATAGATGGATCTTGGTGAAACCATAGGAAATTTTTTGTTTTCTGCAACGTTCCCCAACAGGCTGCAGATAAGCCCCCGAGTGTGAGGTTCGCTCATCACTCGGTAGGATTTTTGAAACTTAGGCGAGCATTGGGCTGCAGCTAAGCCCCCCGAGTATGAGGTTTGCTCATCACTCGGTAGGATTTTTGAAACTTAGGCGAGCACTGGGCTGCAGCTAAGCCCCCGAGTGGGAGGCTAGCTCATCACTCGGTAGGATTTTTGAAACTTAGCCGAGTACTGGACTGCAGCTATGCCCCCGAGTGAGAGGCTTGCTCACCACTCGGTAGGATTTTTTCAACTTAGGTGAGTACTGGACTGCATCTAAGCCCCCAAGTGAGAGGCTTGCTCACCACTCGGTAGGATTTTTTCAACTTAGGCGAGTACTGGACTGCAGCTAAGCCCCCGAGTGAGAGGCTTGCTCACCACTCGGTAGGATTTTTCCAACTTAGGCGAGTACTGGACTGCAGCTAAGCCCCCGAGTGAGAGACTTGCTCATCACTCGGTAGGATTTTTTCAACTTAGGCGAGTACTGGACTGCAGCTAAGCCCCCGAGTGAGAGACTTTCTCATCACTCGGTAGGATTTTTTCAACTTAGGCGAAACGGATTCGCATCTAAGCCACCGAGTGAGAGACTTGCTCATCACTCGGTAGGATTTTTTAAACTTAGGTGAAACAGATTCGCAGCTAAGCCACCCACTGGGGATTTCAGAAACAAACGTAAGCAATCGGCAATCATTTTAGAAGACTGTAAAAAACTCTTGTCTTTGATAAACAAACTACAAAGGTGCTTTTTATTACATCCCAATAGACTGAATGCTTAAGTATAAAAGGGGCGGAGCAGCTCTGCATTCCAAGCTCACGGCTCATCTTTCTTGTGCTCGACGTTGTAGAGGTGGTACGCTCCATTGTGGAGCACTCTGGTGACAACGAAGGGGCCTTCCCAGGTAGGAGCAAGCTTGTGAGGTTTCTGCTGATCCACTCGGAGAACCAAGTCTCCCTCTTGAAGTGCTCGACCCCTCATGTTTCTGGCCTGGAATCGACGCAGGTCTTGCTGATAGATGGTTGATCAGATCAAGGCCATCTCTCTTTCAAGGCCATGCCTGTTCTACTTCTTGTTCTGAGAAAAGCTTGACTCAGGGCGCATTGTGGAGCAAGTCACTCGGAAGTACAACTTTGGCTCCATAAACCAAGAAAAAGGGGGTTCTGCCAATCGACCGATTGGGAGTTGTCCTCAATACGGATGGAAGTTCATCAACCCAAGCTCCTACTGCGTGTTTGAGGTCACGCATCAGTCGGGGTTTCAGTCCTTTGAGAATCAATCCATTTGCTCTTTCAGCTTTCCCATTTGACCGGGGGTGGGCGACTGAGGCATAGTCGACTCGAGTACCTTGGGAACCACAAAAAGTTCTGAACTCATCGGAATCAAAGTTTGACCCGTTGTCAGTGATGATGCTATGTGGAACACCATATCTGAATGTTAACTCTCTGATGAAGCTGACAGCAGTACTGGCTTCAAGGTTCTTTATAGGCTTGGCCTCAATCCACTTGGTGAACTTGTCGACTGCTACAAGCACATGAGTGAATCCACTCCTACCAGTCCTCAGAGGTCCAACCATGTCTAATCCCCAAACAGCAAAGGGCCAGACAAGCGGAATGGTCTTCAGGGCCGATGCAGGCTTGTGAGACATGTTCAAAATCCCGCTCGGTATGCTTTGGCCACATGGTCCGAGAGGACCCATGGTGACCAAAGGTCCCCGAGTGGATCTCATTGAGGATCACTCGGCCTTCTTCAGGTGTTATGCATTTCTGGCAAACTCCAGTCACACTTTCTCTGAACAACTGTCCTCTTATCACAGTAAAGGCTTTAGATCGACGGACGATATGTCGAGCCTCTTCTTCATCCTCTAGGAGTTCCTTTCTAAGAATGTACGCGATATATGGTACTGTCCAATCGAGGGTGATGACCAAAACCTCCATAATCAAATCGACCATGGCTGGAACCTCGATTTCAGTCGGATCGGTGGCACTCTTTGACTGCGGGGGCTCTTCAGTGAAGGGATCTTCTTGAACTGAAGGTGTATGAGTATGCTCCAGGAACACATTGCTGGGAATAGCTTCCCTCTTGGAGCCTATCTTTGCCAGATCATCGGCTACTTGATTTTTCAGTCGAGGGATGCGATAGAGCTCTAACCCCTCAAACCTCTTTTCTAACTTCCTCACTGCATTGCAATAACCAGTCATAGCTGGGCTTTTGATGTCCCACTCCTTCATCACTTGATTGACCACTAAATCTGAGTCGCCATAGACCATGAGGCGACGGACGCCGAGTGAAATGGCCATACGCAACCCATACAGAAGTGCCTCATATTCAGCTTCATTGTTCGAGGAGTCAAAGTGAATCTGGAGAACATAGCTGAGTTTGTCACCACGGGGGGATACCAACACCACCCCAGCACCGGAACCATTCAGCATCTTGGATCCATCGAAGAACATGGTCCAATGCTCCGAGTGAATTTGGGCCGGAAGTTGCTGTTCGATCCACTCGGCGAGGAAATCAGCTATTGCTTGGGACTTGATAGCTTTCTTTGCCTCAAATTTGATGTCCAGGGGAAGGAGTTCAATCGCCCACTTTGCCACTCGACCAGTTGCATCTCTGTTGTTCAGAATCTCTGATAATGGAGCGTCGCCGACGACTGTAATGGAATGATCAGAGAAATAGTGTGCAACCTTCTTCATGGTCATGTAAATCCCATAAAAAAGCTTCTGATAATGTGGATATCTTTGCTTTGACGGAGTCAGAACTTCAGAAACACAATATACTGGGCGCTGAACTTTATAGGCTTTTCCTTCTTCCTCCCGCTCGACCGTGAGTACTGTACTGACAACTTGTCCAGTGGCTGCAATATAAAGCAGTAAAGGCTCTTTGCTGATTGGTGTAGCAAGCACCGGCTGGGTGGAAAGTAGGGCTTTGAGCTCTGCAAATGCTGCATCAGCTTCAGGAGTCCACTCAAACTTATCAGACTTCTTCATCAGTCGGTAAAGAGGCAATGCCTTTTCATCGAGGCGAGAAATGAATCGACTCAAGGCGGTCAAACAACCAGTAAGTTTCTGGACATCGTGCACACGCACATGTTGTTCTGAAGTATAGCACCAACTTTCTCTGGGTTAGCGTCGATCCCTCGTTCGGAAACGAGGAAACCGAGTAACTTTCCACCAGGAACTCCGAATGTGCACTTTGATGGATTAAGCTTGATATCATATCTTCTGAGATTGGCAAAGGTTTCAGCAAGGTCAGCCAGCAGGTCGGAACCTTTACATGACTTGACCACAATGTCATCCATGTATGCTTGCACATTCCGACTGATTTGAGTGAGCAGACACTTCTGGATCATCCTCATGAATGTGGCTCCGGCGTTCTTCAAGCTGAATGGCATGGTGACATAACAGAAGCATCCGAATGGAGTGATGAAAGCCGTTTTTATCTCATCAAGTCCATATAGTCGGATCTGATGGTACACAGAATAGGCGTCCAAAAAAGAAAAACGCTCACACCCCGCAGTTGAGTCGACGATTTGGTCGATGCGGGGGAGAGGAAAATGATCTTTTGGGCAGGCCCGATTGATATGCTTGAAGTCAATGCACATGCGAAGTGAATCGTCCTTCTTGGGGACCATGGCAACATTGGCGAGCCACTCAGAGTGGTAAATCTCTCGGATGAACTCAGCTGTCAGGAGCTGAGCCACTTCCTCGCCAATTGCTTTTCTCTTCTGGACGGCGGACCATCGGAGATGTTCCTTGACTGGTTTTACTTTTGGGTCGACTCGCAAACGATGCTCAGCCAGTCCCCTGGGTACACCTGGCATGTCAGAAGGTTTCCATGCAAAGATGTCCCAGTTCTCACGGAGGAACTGGATGAGCACTTCTTCCTATTTTCTGTCGAGTGTTGTTGAGATATGGGTCGGAGCAGCATTGGGATCGGTCGGGTGAATATGAATCGACTTCGTTTCACCGGACGACTGAAATGTAGAATCTATGGTAGGCTTCTTGGCTCGCAGCAAATCACTCAGATCTGCATTTTTCTGATATTCTTGCAGTTCTACTACTGCCATTTGTGCATCGGTAATTTTTGAGCCCTTTTGGAAGCACTCTTCTGCCTTCTGCCAATTACCAGTGATAGTGATTACTCCTCTAGGACCAGGCATCTTCAATTTGAGATACACGTAACATGGTCGAGCCATAAAACGTGCATAAGTGGGCCTACCCAGAATAGCATGGTAAACACTCTTGAAATCCACTACCTCAAATGTCAACTTCTCCTTGCGGTAATTCTTGGAATCACCGAAAACCACATCAAGGGTGATCTGGCCAAGTGACTGAGCCTTCTTGCCAGGTATAATGCCGTGGAAACTCATGTTGCTTTCACTAAGCTTGGGCATCAGAATGCCCATTCCCTTCAAGGTTTCAGCATAAAGGATATTCAGGCCACTGCCACCATCCATCAGCACTTTAGTCAGTCGAGTGCCTTCGACTACCGGGTCGACCACCAGTGCTTGCCTCCTAGGGGTGGCTATATGTGCTGGATGGTCTGACTGGTCGAATATGATGGCAGTCTGGGATCACTTCAGATAACTGGGTGTTGCTGGAGCAACCATGTTTACTTCTCTGTTAATAACTTTCAACCGACTTTTGCTTTCAACATCAGCAAAAATCATCAGCGTGGAATTGATATTGGGAAAACCCTCATCATCTTCTTCCCTATCTTCACCTCCGTCCGACTCCTTTTCCTTCTCCTTGGGTTGTTTCTCTCGGAACTGCTGGATCAGGAAACGACAATGTCGAGTGGTGTGTTTAGGGTAAATGATGTTCCCCTCTTCATCTTTTTTGGTATGAATATGGCACGATAGATCCAACACATCATTCCCATCTTTATCCTTAACTTTTTTGGGAGTCCAAGGCCCTTTGGGATTTCCTTTGAACTTTCCTTGGGCAACAACTAAAGCTTCATCAAGAGCAGCTGGTTTGGCCTTTCGCTTCTGTTTCCGACTGGAATTCCCTCCTCCGGTTTCTTGGGCGACTGTTTTGTGTTTGCCACTCCGGAGTCGGTCTTCCTCTTTGCCGTTAGCGTATTTGGTGGCAATCTCCATCATCCGAGTCAGAGTCATATCTCCTGTCCGACCGAATTTCAGATTCAACTCCCGATACTTAACGCCTTCCTTGAAGGCACAGATTGCTTGGTGATCTGACACATTCTCCACTGTATGGTGTAACGTGTTCCATCTCTGGATATAATCCCTCAAGGTTTCATTCGGTTTTGAACACAACACTGCAATTCTGTCAACCCTGCCGGTCTTTTGCAAGTACCTTCAAAGGTTCTAACAAACACTCGAGCAAGTTCTTCCCAACTATATATGCTACCAGGAGCCAACTGATTCAACCACGCCCTGGCTGAGCCCTCCAACATCAAGGGAAGGTGCTTTATAGCCACATCATCGTTGCCGCCACCAATCTGCACAGCCACTCGGTAGTCCTCAAGCCAAGTGTCTGGCTTGGATTCACCAGTGAACTTGCTGACTCCAGTCGCCAACCTGAAGTTGGGAGGAATCACTGCTGCTCTGATGGCTCTGCTGAAACACTCGGGTCCTCAAACATGCACCCTGCTTCCAGTCGGATGATCTCTATCGTGGCCTTCTCTGTGAGCCCTGTTCCTATCAACTAGACCTTGAACGAGGATAGATCTTGCATCAAAGCCTGGCTCTCTGGGGTCGACCGGAATTCTTCGTTCGCCGCTGTGGGGGCGCCTGTCATCTTGCCACCGAGGCACGCATGACCCATTCCTCGGAGGTGGCGTGGGCACTCGAAGACGACCATCGTGGTCGAGTCGATGATCATACCGCTCACGGTTCCTGTACTGATCTTGCTGGTGCCCACGTCCCTCACGCCGTGGAGGCGATCTTGGGCTGTGAGCAGATTGGACAGTATCTGCCACCACAGATCTGCTATGAATCCTATTCCGCGACTGAGATACTGCTGTATTCTGCTCTCCTGCTTCCCGGAGAAAAGCATGGATCTGCATCAAACCTCGGCCAACTTCTAACTGGGAAGGTTGAATTGACTCTGCTATTCGAGCTGCAGCTGTGAGATTCTGGATCGGAGTTTGGTATACCTGAGTCGGAGGCAGAAAAAGTTGTCATTGACTAGACTTAGGAATCCACTGCCGAGCACGCTCATCGAGTGTGTGCTAGAGGTTCTCCAGTCGAGTGCGCTCAGCCAAGTTGGCCAGGCGCGCCTCCTCCAAGGCCTGGGCCTCGGGGGTTTCTCCAATGATAGGAGTGTGAAGTGCATCCATATTACGGCGGCGAAGCTCTTACCTCTTCTGCGAAGAGAGGGATTCAGGGCGGTACTCCTCATGTACATGTGATGGGTCGCCGACACCATCACCACCATCTTCACGGGTGAAGCCAGGAGGACTGCGTGGTCCATTGACCATCAAGACTTCTGCCGCGGGGTCGCTGCTGTCACACTCGGATGCAGTCTCGATGGAGCCAGTCGACAGATCGAATATGCCGTAGAGAGTTTCATCGGGCTTGATTGCCGTGATTTGTGGGGTGGCCGATTGGTGGGCCACTGCATGCCTCACCCACCGCTGAAGCCGTGACCGACCGGATTACTGGTGCCGGTGAACAACGAAAAGCAGGTTGCCGTAGGACCCGACTGATACTGAGTCGACGGCTGCCGAAGAAGGACGCCGCGGATGCATGCGCGGAAGTGCGTCGCCCCACGGACGGGGAGCGCCTCGACGTCGAGTGGAGCCTCGTGGAGCCAAGCGGAGACGGATCTTGCGGCCTTCAGCCAATCCTTCGCCGGAAACCATGATGACGGGAATCTGAAAAATCGCAACTTCTCCAACAAACTACTAAGACACCCGCCCCACGGTGGGCGCCAAATGTCGTGGATCTAAGACTGACAGTAGAATGGGGGGTAGGTATGAGGAGGCAAGATCCTAGATATGGAGTAGTTGTACACACGAGTTTACGAGTTCATGCCCTTCTCGGAGGAAGTAACAGCCCTATGCCTCGGTGCCCTGAGGCAGTCGACTAGAGTATATGCGTGTGCGAGTTTACAAAAGATGCAAACCCCTGTCCTATAGGAGGGGGGTGGCTTATATAGAGTGCGCCAGGACCCCAGCTCCCCTCCGTTACGCAGGGTTCAATGTACATAAAGAAGGAGCGTTACAGGTAACGTCTGCATTAAAGTGCTATAAATGATAGTTAAGTCTATGAGTAAACGCCCGACCGTTGCTGTGTAGAGTGACTTTAGATCTTCTGTTTGTCGAGTGATTTCTGTGATGGTCGAGTGACATTGATTCTTCTGAGTGGAATGTCTCTGGTCGAGTGGATGATGGTACCCTTTGAATGCTTCTGGCTTTAGGGTGAGGTCCTTGGGGATGGCGTCTAGGTCAGGCCTATGACCCTACCCTAGGTGCATAGCTTCATCACCCACCAATTGATTTCAATGCAAGGAGTAGGGATTTCCATGCAACGGATGCACTAGAGCTATAAATATATGAAAGCTCATCAATGAAACTAAGTGGGTGTGCATCCAACTCGCTTGCTCACGAAGACCTAGGGCATTTGAGGAAGCCCATCATCATTAGAATATACAAGCCAAGTTCTATAATGAAAAATTCCCACTAGTATATGAAATTGACAAAACAAGATACTCTCTATCATGAAGATCATGGTGCTACTTTGAAGCACAAGTGTGGAAAAAGGATAGCAACATTGTCCCTTCTCTCTTTTTCTCTCTCTTTTTTGGGCCTTCTTTTTTTGGGGCCTCCTTTCTTTCTTTTTTTCATCCGGAGTCTCATCCCGACTTGTGGGGGAATCATAGTATCCATCGTCCTTTCCTCACATGGGACAATGCTCTAATAATGATCATCACACTTTTATTTTCTTACAACTCAAGAATTACAACTCGATACTTAGAACAAAATATGACTCTATGTGAATGCCTCCGGCGGTGTATCGGGATTGCGATGAATCAAGAGTGACATGTATGGAAAAATTATGAATAGTGGCTTTGCGACAAATACGATGTCAACTACATGATCATGCAAAGCAATATGCCAATGATGCTGCATGTCATAATAAATGGAACGGTGGAAAGTTGCATGGCAATATATCTCGGAATGGATATGGAAATGCCATAATAGGTAGGTATGGTGGCTGTTTTGAGGAAGATATAAGGAGGCTTATGTGTGATAGAGCGTATCATATCACGGGGTTTGGATGCACCGGCGAAGTTTGCACCAACTCTCAAGGTGAGAAAGGGCAATGCACGGTACCGAAGAGGCTAGCAATGGTGGAAGGGTGAGAGTGCGTATAATCCATGGACTCAACATTAGTCATAAAGAACTCGCATACTTATTGCAAAAATCTACAAGTCATCAAAACCAAGCACTACGCGCATGCTCCTAGGGGGATAGATTGGTAGGAAAAGACCATCACTCGTCCCCGACCGCCACTCATAAGGAAAGCAATCAAAGAACACCCCATGCTTCAAATTTGTCACATAATGTTCACCATACATGCATGCTACGGGACTTGCGAACTTCAACACAAGTATTCATCAATTTCACAATTACTCAACTAGCTCACTTCTAATATTACCACCTTTATATATCAAAACCATATATCAAGCATCCAACTTCTTTTAGCATTTAAAATTTATAACCAAAGTGAATTACCATGCTATTCTAAAGGAATCTCAAAATGAAATAAGTGAAGCATGAGAGATCAATTATTTCTATAAAACAAAACCACCGCCGTGCTCTAAAAGATATAAGCGAAGCACTAGAGCAAACACTATATAGCTCAAAAGATATAAGTGAAGCACATAGAGTATTCTAATAAATTCCAATTCATGTGTGTCTCTCCCAAAAGGTGTGTACAGCAAGGATTATTTTGGTAAACTAAAAAGCAAAGACTCAAATCATACATGACGCTCCAAGCAAAACACATATCATGTGGCGAATAAAAATATAGCTCCAAGTAAAGTTACCGATAGACGAAGACGAAAGAGGGGATACCTTCCGGGGCATCCCCAAGCTTAGGCTTTTTGGTGTCCTTGGATTTTACCTTGGGGTGCCTTGGGCATCCCCAATCTTAGGCTCTTGCCACTCCTTGTTCCATAATCCATCAAATCCTTACCCAAAACCTGAAAACTTCACAACACAAAACTTAAAAGAAAATCTTCCTAAGCTCCGTTAGTAAAAGAAAACAAACCACCACTTCAAGGTACTGTAATTAACTCATTCTTGATTTATATTGGTGTTAAACCTACTGTATTACAACTTTTCTATGGTTCATAAACTCTATTACTAGCCATAGATTCATCAAAATAAGCAAACAACACACGAAAAACAGAATCTGTCAAAAACAGAACGGTCTGTAGTAATCTGTAGGTTTCGACCACTTATGGAACCCCCAAAATTCTAAAATATATTTCTGGACGTGAGGAATTTATCTATTAATCATCTTCAAAAAGAATTAACTAAATAGCACTCTCCAATAAAAAATGGCAGAAATTCTCGTGAGCGCTAAAGTTTCTGTTTTTTACAGCAAGATCAAAAAGACTTTCCCAAAGTCTTCCCAACTGTTCTACTTGGCACAAACACTAATTAAACACAAAAGCACAACCGAAACAGAGGCTAGATAAATTATTTATTACTAAACAGGAGCAAAAAGCAAGGAATAAAAATAAAATTGGGTTGCCTCCCAACAAGCGCTATCGTTTAACGCCCTTAGCTACGCAGAAAAGCAAGGATTGATCTAAGTATTGCCATCTTTGGTAGGCAATCCATAAGTGGCTCTCATAATAGATTCATATGGTAATTTAACTTTCTTTCTAGGGAAGTGTTCCATGCCTTTCCTTAATGGAAATTGGAATTTAATATTCCCTTCCTTCATATCAATAATTGCACCAATTGTTCTAAGGAAAGGTCTACCAAGAATAATAGGACATGAATGATTGCAATCTATATCAAGAACAATGAAATATATGGGCACATAATTCCTATTTGCAACAATAAGAACATCATTAGTCTTTCCCATAGGTTTCTTAATAGTGGAATCCGCAAGGTGCAAGTTTAGAGAACAATCATCAAATTCACAGAAACCTAGCAAATCACACAAAGTTTTTGGAATCGTGGAAACACTAGCACCCAAATCACACAAAGCATAACATTCATGATCTTTAATTTTAATTTGAATAGTAGGTTCCCACTCATCATAAAGTTTTCTAGGGATAGAAACTTCCAACTCAAGTTTTGTTCATAAGATTGCATCAAAGCATCAACGATATGTTTAGTAAAAGCTTTATTTTGACTATAAGCATCAGGAGAATTTAGCACGGATCGCAACAAGGAAATACAATCTATCAAAGAGAAATTATCATAATTAAATTCCTTTAAATCCAAGATAGTGGGTTCATTGCTATCTAAAGTAACCTCTTCAATCCCACTTCTACCAATTTTTGCATCAAGATCTAAAAACTCCGAATTTTTGGGACGCCTTCTAACTAAAGTTGACTCATCTCCAGTCCCATAATTATCAAGATTCATATTGCAAAACAAGGATTTAATAGGGGACACATTAATTACTTTTAGATCTTCATCTTTATTGTCATGAAAACTAGAAGAACACGCTTTCACAAAGCAATCTTTCTTAGCACGCATCCTAGTGGTTCTTTCTTTGCACTCATCAATGGAAATTCTCATGGATTTGAGAGAATCATTGATATCATGCTTAGGTGGAATAGATCTAAGTTTCAAAGAATCAACATCAAGAGAAATTCTATCCACGTTCCTAGCCAACTCATCAATCTTAAGCAATTTTTCTTCAATCAAAGCATTGAAACTCTTTTGCGAAGTAATAAATTCTTTAATACTAGATTCAAAATCAGAGGGAATCTTATCATAATTTCCATAATAATTGTTGTAGGAATTACCATAATTATTAGAGGAATTACTAGGAAACGTCCTAGAATTAAAATTACCTATATACGCGTTATTACCAAAATTGTTCCTACCAACAAAATTCACATCCATAGATTCTCAATCAAAGTACACAAAGGCATATCATTAGGATCAGTAGGAGCACTCTTATTAGCAAACAATTTCATAAGTTCATCCATCTTTCCACTCAAAACATTAATCTCTTCAATTGCATGCACCTTTTTACTAGTAGATCTTTCAGTGCGCCATTGAGAATAATTAACCATAATATTATCTAGGAGTTTGATAGCTTCTCCTAAAGTTATTTCCATAAAAGTGCCTCCCGCGGCCGAATCTAAAAGATTTCTGGAAGCAAAATTCAATCCAGCGTAAATTTTTTGTATAATCATCCATAAATTCAAACCATGTGTAGGGCAATTACGTATCATTAATTTCATCCTCTACCAAGATTGTGCAATATGTTCATGATCAAGTTGCTTAAAATTCATAATATTGTTTCTAAGAGAGATGATCTTAGCGGGAGGAAAATACTTAGAGATAAAAGCATGTTTGCAAATATTCCATGAATCAATACTATTTTTAGGCAAAGACACAAATCAAGCTTTAGCACGATCTCTAAGCGAAAAAGGAAATAGCTTAAGTATAACAATATCGTTGTACACATCTTTCTTCTTTTGCATATCACACAAATCAACAAAGTTGTTTAGATGGGTAGCGGCATCTTCACTAGGAAGGCCAGAAAACAGATCTTTCATGACAAGATTCAGCAAAGTAGTATTAATTTCACAAGATTCAGCATCGGTAAGAGGAGCAATCAGAGTGCTAATAAAATCATTTTTTTGGTATTGGTAAAGTCACACAATTTAGTATTATCTTGAGCCATCGTGACAACCAAGCCATCCAACACACAAACAAACAAGAAGCAAGCGAAAAAGAGGCGAATGGAAAGAGAGGGTGAAAGGAAAAGAGGGGAATAAAACGGCAAGGGTGAAGTGGGGGAGAGGAAAACGAGTGGCAAATGGCAAATAATGTAATGCGACGGATAAGAGTTCTGATGGGTACTTGGTATGTCTTGACTTGGCGTAGATCTCCCCGGCAATGGCGCCAAAAATCCTTCTTGCTACCTCTTGAGCACTGCGTTGGTTTTCCCTTGAAGAGGAAAGGGTGGTGCAGTAAAGCAGCGTAAGTATTTCTCTCAGTTTTTGAGAACCAATGTATCAATCCAGTAGGAGACCACGCGTGAGTCACCTCGTACCTACACAAAAAAATAAGAACCTCGCAACCAACGTGATGAAGGGTTTGTCAATCCCTTCACGGCCACTTGCAAGAGTGAGATCTGATAGAGATGATAATAATAAGATAAATATTTTTGGTATTTTTATGATATAGATTGAAAGTAAAGATTGCAAAATAAAGTAGATTGGAAACTTTTATGATGGAAAATAGACCCCGGGGCCATAGGTTTCACTAGTGGCTTCTCTCAAGATAGCATAACTATTACGGTGGGTGAACAAATTACTGTCGAGCAATTGATAGAAAAGTGAATAATTATGAGAATATCTAGGCATGATCATGTATATAGGCATCAGGTCCGAGACAAGTAGACTGAAACGGTTCTGTATCTACTACTATTACTCCACACATCGACCGCTATCCAACATGCATCTAGAGTATTAAGTTCATAAGAACAGAGTAACGCCTTAAGCAAGATGACATGATGTAGAGGGATAAACTCATGCAATATGATGTAAACCCCATCTTTTTATCCTCGGTGGCAATAATACAATACGTGTCGTTTCCCTTTCTGTCACTGGGATCGAGCACTTCAAGATTGAACCCAAAGCTAAGCACTTCTCCCATTGCAAGAAAGATCAATCTAGTAGGCCAAACCAAACTGATTATTCGAAGAGACTTGCAAAGATAAACCAATCATACATAAAAGAATTCAGAGAATATTCAAATATTGTTCATAGATAAACTTGATCATAAACCCACAATTCATCGGATCTCGACAAACACACCGCAAAAGAAGATTACATCGAATAGATCTCCAAGAGAATCGAGGAGAACTTTGTATTGAGATCCAAAGAGAGAGAAGAAGCCATCTAGCTACTAGCTATGGACCCGAAGGTCTGAGGTAGACTACTCACACATCATCGGAGGGGCCATGGAGTTGATGTAGAGGCCATCCGTGATGAATGCCCCCTCCAGCGGAGCTCCGGAAAAGGCCCCAAGATGGGATCTCTTGGGTATAGAAGGTTGCGGCGGTGGAAATAGGGTTTCGTGGTGCTCCTGGATGTTTGCGGGGTATATGGATATATATAGGAGGAAGAAGTAGGTCGGTGGAGCAACGAGGGGCC
>NC_041386.1:648386719-648439952 GCF_002162155.2 Triticum dicoccoides
GCCCCCTGCCTCATGGCCGCCTCGTTGATTGCTTGACGTCCACTCCAAGTCCTCTAGATCACGTTTGTTCCAAAAATCATGTCCCCGAAGGTTTCATTCCGTTTGGACTCCGTTTGATATTCCTTTTCTACGAAACACTGAAATAGGCAAAAAAACAGCAATTTGGGCTGGGCCTCCGGTTAATAGGTTAGTCCCAAAAATAATATAAAAGTGTAAAATAAAGCCCATTAACATCCAAAACAGATAATATAATAGCATGGAACAATAAAAAATTATAGATACATTGGAGATGTATCACAGTACCATCTATATCCCCTACATTTGCTAGCCTACCACTGAAAGAGGTCACACAACTTACTCAACTATGCCAGAGCCCATAATGGCTTGTGGCTGCACACAGAAGTTTCTAGCATGGATAATCTTATGATCCCTTTGAGCCTAGGTGGCAAACCGTAGGATGCTCACACGGGTACTCCGGGATATCCCAGGATAACACTGGATTGCTCTAGGTGCCAAGACAACCACTGGGTGCTCCAAGGTGCCTCAACCAATCCACCCAGATGTGTGTTAAAGTAGCCACCTTAAGTTTAACCATTAATAAAACTCTCACACATGTCATGGATCACTCAATCCAAACCACGTCTACGAGCAATAACATAGCAGTATAAGCATAACGTAGAAGTAACTCCCAGGGTTTGAAATAAAGACAATAGGTACTATCTCATCACTACTTCCCAATACCCACAAGTATTCAAGTCCTAACCATGCAGTGTTTAAGGATTGAAACTAATGCATAAAACTGGGTAATAAAGGGGTATGATCAAAGTGTTACTTGCCTTGCTGACGATATGAAAACCCTAGTGACTCGTAGTAGCATGCTTTGCACTCTAGAAACTCTATCGTGAACAAACAATAACATACATAAGCACTCAAGCAAGATGCAAGGGTAAAACTCGAATAAAAAGACCCAAACTGAAAGTTCAACTGAAGAGCTTCGATTTGCAAAAAGAATCAATTGAATCAGAGCTACGAAACTCAAACTACGATCAAAAGAAGTCCGAATTCAAATCTGCTTGCAACCAAATTTTAGATTGTCATAACCATGTTCAAGTTGATTATCTGGAAAGAGGGGAACAAGGCGAAGATTTTGGCATTGGTTTCACTGGATATGGACGAGCGAGCAAAAAGTTGCGATGGATTGAAGATCAGGGACTAATCTGTGATAAAATTAATTGTGGATAGGTCCCTGGCCGAAAATAAAAATGAAAAGAAAAACCTATTGAATGAACGTTCGCTAACAGAAACTAACGAATGAAAACGTTCACTCTCAGATCTAAACGAACGAACGTTCGCTAACTAACCTAACCTAAATAATAAAACCGATCTAAAAGGAAAAACTAAAAACTAAAAAAAACTAAGGCAGTTTTCGGCGATTATACCAGTTCGCAGAGAAGAACCGGCGGCAGGGCGACGGTAGCTGCGGGGCGGAGTGGCGTGACGCGGGGTGGCGGCGTCGGCGGCGGGAGGCGACGAGCGGCGGCGCTTGCGGCAGCTGGCTGCTGCTGCTGCTTGGGGCGGTGGCGGCTTGAGGAGGAGGAGGCGTCGGGCTTTGCCCCTATTTAAAGAGGCCGGGGGGGCTTTGAGGAGGGGGCGAGGCGAGGCGGTGACGAGGCGAGGCGGTGACGAGGTATGGCCGAGCCGGACTTGGTGGCAGCGGCGAGCGGGAGTCTATCCCGGGGACGGGGAAGAGGCGGTGGCGGCTGGGCCGCGGCCTGGCGCTTGCTGGGCCGACCCAGTTCGGCCGCATTTTTTTAAAATAAAATTTCGCTCGAAGAAAAATCCTAATAAAATATAAAAAAAATCTAAAAATACCAGAAACAATTTTCGCTGCCTAAACCTATTATTTAGAACAAAGTGAACATTTTTCTGGCCTAAAAATCTAATTTTCAAAAATGCATATTTTTTCTAAATTCAAATAAAATAGCAAATAAAATCCTAATAAAAATATAAATTTGATTTTAAATCTTCTTCTCCAATATTCCTCTCTTTTGAAGAAGTCATATTATCTTCTCTCTTTTATTTTAAAATTAGAAATAATTGGAGAGAAAAATATTAAAATCAAATTGATCCTCTTTTCAAATTTGATAAAATTCAAATATGAAAATTTATGAAATCCCCAACTCTCTCCTTGGGTCCTTGAGTTGCTTAAGATTTCTAGGATCACAACCAAAATGCAAATAAAATATGATATGCATATGATGACCTATGTATAGTATCCAAATTGAAAATTGGGATGTTACATATCGTGAAAGGGACTTTGGTTGGTAATTTTAACATTCATAAACCCGCAATCGGGATCATCCCCGTAAATATCATCATATAAAATATGTAGCTCATTTCTAACGGGTTCCTTCATCATTTTATTCAACCAATCCCTATTAAATCCTACATAAATTCTTCTAGTCATTCAATCAAATTCTTCAAAAGTTTCAAGATACAAAGCTTGAGAGATCTCAGAATGGGGAACCCTTTTCCTAAGATTCTCACTATAAGATTGATAATCCGTAGATTCCAAACTACGCATAGTTTCTTTATCTTGAAGGATGTCTATGATTGGAGGGTGTTCAACACCCTTTTTATAGAAAGCAAAAATATCCCTAGCCTCTTTTATAAAATCAAATTCACACATAAGAATAATAGTGGCAATCTTTTTAGCTATAGGGTGATTGATTTTAGGGAGTTCATAAAACACTGTTTGCAAGGCAGTATGAAGATGCACAAATTTTCTTTCTAAATTCTCAACAATCATCACAATAGCATTAGAATAACAATTTGTCTCAAGAAGAATAGTTCTTTTATTAATAGGCAAGGATCCGGTACAATCAAAGAATTCTTGAATAATACTTTTCCCTATAATATTACCATCTCCTATACGAAAGATTTTAGTTTTGTAATTAGGAGGCTTTTCAGCTCTGGGATCCAAAGAGCAAGTTTCAAGATTCTCCTCATGATTTCCAGCGATAACATCCCCAGTTTCATACATGGTGGTGGGAAAGGAGCAAATGAAGAAGACGAACTAAAGAGAGGCGAAGAAAAAGGCAACTCTTTTCAAAAATCGTTTTAGAAGTGGGGGAGAGGAAAACGAGAGACGAATGGTGAATAATGTAATGCAAGAGATGAGAGTTTATGATGGGTACTTGGTATGTCTTGGCTTGGTGTAGATCTCCCCGGCAATGACGCCAGAAATCCTTCTTGCTACCTATGGAGCTTGCATTGGTTTTCCCTTGAAGATGAAAGGGCGATGCAGCAAAGTAGCATAAGTATTTCCCTCAGTTTTGAGAACCAAGGTATCAATCCAGTAGGAGACTACGCAACAAGCCACCGAATACCTGCACAAACAAACACCAACTTGCAACCAACGTGACAAAGGGGTTGCCAATCCCTTCACGGTTATTCGCAAAGTGAGATCTGATAGAGATGGATAAACGGTAAAGTAATATTTTTTTGGTATTTTTGGTTTATGGAATGGAAAGTAAAAGATTGCAAAATAAAGTAAATAGGAAACTAGAATTGTAGATCAGAAACTTGTATGATGGAAAATAGACACGGGGGCCATAGGTTTCACTAGAGGTTTCTCTCAAGAAAGAAATTATTATGGTGGGTGAACAAATTACTGCCTAGAAATTGACGAGCAATTGATAGAAAAGCACAAAGTTATGATGATATCTAAGGCAATGATCATGAATATAGGCATCACTTCCGTAACAAGTAGACCGAAACGATTCTGCATCTACTACTATTACTCCACACATTGACTGACTCCTACCTGCATCTAGAGTATTAAGTGTTGGGGAACGTAGCAGAAATTCAAAATTTTCCTACGTGTCACCAAGATCTATCTGTGGAGAAACCAACAACGAGGGGAAGGAGAGTGCATCTACATACCCTTGTAGATCGCTAAGCGGAAGCATTCAAGAGAACAGGGTTGAAGGAGTCGTACTCGTCGTGATCCAAATCACCGGAGATCCTAGTGCCGAACGGACGCACCTCCGCGTTCAATACACGTACAGCCCGGTGACGTCTCCCATGCCTTGATCCATCAAGGAGAGAGGGAGAGGTTGAGGAAGACTCCATCCAGCAGCAGCACAACGGCGTGGTGGTGGTGGAGGAGCATGGTGATCCAGCAGGGCTTCGCCAAGCACCGCGAGATATGAGGAGAAAGAGAGGTAGGGCTGCGCCAGGGAGAGGTCAGAAACTCCTGCGTTGGCAGCCCCAAAGACCTCAACTATATATAGGGGAGAGGGAGGGGGCTGCGCCCCCACCTAGGGTTCCACCCTAGGGGCGGCGGCCAGCCAAGATCCCATCTGGTGGCGGCCAAGTGGAGGGGGAGAGGGAGGCGCACTAGGCATGGGCCCTAAGGCCCATCTGCCCTTAGGGTTTGCCCCCCTTCCTCCCCTTAGGCGCCTTGGGCCCTTGTGGGGGGGGGGGGCGCACCAGCCCACCTGGGGCTAGTCCCCTCCCACATTTGGCCCATGCAGCCCTCCGGGGCTTGTGGCCCCACTTGGTGGACCCCCAGGACCCTCCCGGTGGTCCCGGTACGTTACCGATAAAACCCGAAACTTTTCCGGTGACCAAAACAGGACTTCCCATATATAAATCTTTACCTCCGGACCATTCCGGAACTCCTCGTGACGTTCGGGATCTCATCCGGCACTTCGAACAACATTCGGTAACCACGTATATCTATTCCTTATAACCCTAGCGTCATCGAACCTTAAGTGTGTAGACCCTACGGGTTCGGGAGACATGCAGACATGACCGAGATGACTCTCCAGTGAATAACCAACAGCGGGATCTGGATACCCATGCTGGCTCCCACATGCTCCACGATGATCTCATCGGATGAACCATGATGTCGAGGATTCGATCAATCCCGTATACAATTCCCTTTGTCTAGCGGTATTGTACTTGCCCGAGATTCGATCGTCGGTATCCCGATACCTTGTTCAATCTCGTTACCGGCAAGTCTCTTTACTCGTTCCGTAACACATCATCCCGTGATTAACTCCTTGATCACATTGTGCACATTATGATGATGTCCTACCGAGTGGGCCCAGAGATACCTCTCCGTCACACGGAGTGACAAATCCCAGTCTCGATTCGTGCCAACCCAACAGACACTTTCGGAGATACCCGTAGTGCACCTTTATAGCCACCCAGTTACGTTGTGACGTTTGGCACACCCAAAGTATTCCTACGGTATCCGGGAGTTGCACAATCTCATGGTCTAAGGAAATGATACTTGACATTTAGAAAAGCTTTAGCATACGAACTACACGATCTTTGTGCTAGGCTTAGGATTGGGTCTTGTCCATCACATCATTCTCCTAATGATGTGATCCCGTTATCAACGACATCCAATGTCCATGGTCAAGAAACCGTAACCATCTATTGATCAACGAGCTAGTCAACTAGAGGCTTACTAGGGACATGGTGTTGTCTATGTATCCACACATGTATCTGAGTTTCCTATCAATACAATTCTAGCATGGATAATAAACGATTATCATGAACAAGGAAATATAATAATAACCAATTTATTATTGCCTCTAGGGCATATTTCCAACAGTCTCCCACTTGCACTAGTGTCAATAATCCAGTTCACATCGATATGTGATTAACACTCAAGGTCACATCCCCATGTGACCAACACCCAAAGAGTTCTGGGTTTGATCATGTTATGCTTGTGAGAGAGGTTTCAGTCAACGGGTCTGCAACATTCAGATCCGTATGTACTTCACAAATTTCTATGTCATCTTGTAGATGCAACTACTACGCTACATTTGGAGCCATTTCAAATAACTGTTCTACTTGGAGCTATTCTAAATTGTTGCTCCATTATACGTATCCGGTATCTCTACTCAGAGCTATCCGGATAGGTGTTAAGCTTGCATCGATGTAACTCTTTACGTCGAACTCTTTATCACCTCCATAACCGAGAAAAATATCCTTATTCCTCTAAGGATAATTTAGACCGCTATCTGGTGATCTACTCCTAGACTACCTTTGTACCCTCTTGCCAGATATGTGGCAAGGCACACATCAGGTGCGGTACTCAGCATAGCATACTGTAGAGCCTACGTCTAAAGCATAGGGGACGACCTTCGTCCTTTCTCTCTATTCTGCCGCGGTCAGGTTTCGAGTCTTACTCAATGTTCACACCTTATAACACAGTCAAGAACTCCTTTGCCGATCCATTTCGAACTCCTTCAAAATCATGTCAAGGTATGTGCTCATTTGAATGTACCATTAAGCGTTTTGATCTATCCTTATAGATCTTGATGCTCAATGTTCAAGTAGCTTAATCCAGGCTTTCCATTGAAAAACACTTTCAAATAACCCTATATGCTTTCCAGAAATCCTACGTCATTTCTGATCAACAATATGTCAACAACATATATTCATCAGAAATTATATAGTGCTCCCACTCACTTCTTTGGAAATACAAGTTTCTCATAAACTTTGTATACACCCAAAATCTTTGATCATCATCAAAGCGTATATTCCAACTCCGAGATGCTTACTCCAGTCCTTAGAAGGATTGCTAGAGCTTTGCATACTTGTTAGCATCTTTCAGGATTGTTAAAACCTTCTGGTTGTATCACATACAACCTTTCCTCAAGAAAATCGTCGAGGAAACAATGTTTTGACATCCTATCTACAAGATTTCATAAATAATGCAGTAACGCTAATATAATTCCAACAGACTCTTTGCATCGCTATGAGTGAGAAAGTCTCATCGTAGTCAACTCCTTGAACTTGTCGGAAAACATCTTAACGAGAAGTCGAGCTTTCTTAATGGTGATACTTACCATCATTGTCCGTCTTCCTTTTAAAATCCATATGTACCTAATAGCCTTACGACCATCAAGTAGTTCTTCCAAAGTCTACACTTTGTTTTCATATATGGATCCTCTCTCGGATTTTATGGCCTCGAGCCATTTTGGAATCCGGGCCCACCATTGCTTCTCCATAGCTCATAGGTTCATTGTCGTCTAGCAACATGACTTCCAAGACAGGATTACGTACCACTCTGAAGTAGTATGCATCCTTGTCATCCTATGAGGTTTGGTAGTGACTTGATCCGAAGTTTCATGATCACTATCATAAGCTTCCACTTCAATTGGTGTAGGTGCCATAGGAACAACTCCCTGTGCCCTGCTACACACTAGTTGAAGAGACGGTTCAATAACCTCATCAAGTCTCCACCATCCTCCCACTCAATTCTTTCGAGAGAAACTTTTCCTCGAGAAAGGACCCGATTCTAGAAACAATCCCTTATTGCTTTCGGATCTGAGACAGGAGGTATACCCAACTGTTTTGGGTGTCCTATGAAGATGCATTTATCCGCTTTGGGTTTGAGCTTATCAGCCTGAAACTTTTTCACATAAGCGTCGCAACCCCAAACCTTTTAACAAATGACAGCTTAGGTTTCTCTAAACCATAGTTCATACGGTGTCATCTCATCGGAATTACGTGGTGCCCTATTTAAAGTGAATGTGGTTGTCTCTAATGCCTAACCCATAAACTATTGTGGTAATTCGATAAGAGACATCATGGTATGCATCATATCCAATAGGGTGCAGTTATGATGTTCGGACACACCATCACACTATGGTGTTCCAGGCTGTATTAGTTGTGAAACAATTTCCACAATGTCTTAATTCTGTGCCAAACTCGTAATTCAGATATTCATCTCTATGATCATATCATAGATATTTTATCCTCTTGTCACGACGATCTTCAACTTCACCCTGAAATTACTTGAACCTTTCAATAATTCAGACTCGTGATTCATCAAGTAAATATACTTAGCATCTACTCAAATCATCTGTGAAGTAAGAACATAACGATATCCACTACACGCCTCAGCACTCATTGGACTGCACACATCAAAATGTATTACTTCCAACAAGTTGCTTTCTAGTTCCATTTTACCGAAAACGAGGCTTTCAGTCATCTTGCCCATGTGGTATGATTTGCATGTCTCAAGTGATTCAAAATCAAGTGAGTCCAAACGGTCCATTTGCATGGAGTTTCTTCATGCATATACACCAATAGACATGGTTCGCATGTCTCAAACTTTTCAAAACGAGTGAGCCCAAAGATCCATCAACATGGAGCTTCTTCATGCGTTTTATACCGATATGACTTACGTGGCAGTGCCACAAGTAGGTGGTACTATCATTACTATCTTATATCTTTTGGCATGAACATGTGTATCACTGCGATCGAGATTCAATAAACCATTCATTTTAGGTGCAAGACCATTGAAGGCATTATTCAAATAAACAGAGTAACCATTATTCTCCTTGAATGAATAACCGTATTGTGACAGACATAATCCAATCATGTCTATGCTCAACGCAAACACCAATCTCGATGGTAGAGGGAGCGTGCGATGCTTGATCACATCAAGCTTGGGAAAAACTTCCAACACATATCGCCAGCTCACCTTTAGCTAGTCTCCGTTTACTCCGCAGCTTTTTATTTCGAGTTTACTAACATTTAGCAACCGAACCGGTATCTAATACCATGGTGCTACTACGAGTACTAGTAAAGTACACATTAACACAATGTATATCCAATATACTTCTATCGACCTTGCCAGCCTTCTCATCTACCAAGTATCTAGGGTAATTCTGCTCCAGTGGCTGTTCCCCTTATTACAGAAGCACTTAGTCTCGGGTTTGGGTTCAACCTTGGGTTTCTTCACTAGAGCAGCAGCTGATTTGCCGTTTCATGAAGTATCCCTTTTTGCCCTTGCCCTTCTTGAAACTAGTGGTTTCACCAACCATCAACAATTGATGCTCCTTCTTGATTTCTACTTTGTGGTGTCAAACATTGCGAATATCTCAAGGATCATCATATATGTCCCTGATATATTATAGTTCATCACAAAGCTCTAGCAGCTTGGTGGTAATGACTTCGGAGAAACATCACTATCTCATCTGGAAGATCAACTCCCACTCGATTCAAATGATTTTTGTACCCAGACAATCTGAGCACAAGCTCAACAATTGAGCTTTTCTCCCTTAGTTTGCAGGCTAAGAAAATCGTTGGAGGTCTTATACCTCTTGACGTGGGCACGAGCCTGAAATCCCAATTTCAGCCCTTGAAACATCTCATATGTTTCACGACGTTTCAAAACGTCTTCGGTACCTCAACTCTAAACCGTTTAACTAAACTATCACGCAGTTATCAAAATGTGTATGTCAGATGTTCGCAACATCCACAGACGACATTCGAGGCTTAGCACACTGAGCGGTGCATTAAGGACATAAGCCTTTTATGAAGCAATGAGGACAATCCTCAGTTTATGGACCTAGTCCGCATAATTGCTACTATCATCTTTCAACTAAATTTTCTCTAGGAACATATCTAAACAATAGAACTGAAGCGCGAGCTACGACATAATTTGCGAAGACCTTTTGACTATGTTCAGGATAATTAAGTTCATCTTATGTACTCCCACTCAGATAGACATCCCTCTACTCATCTAAGTGATTACATGATCCGAGTCAACTAGGCCGTGTCCGATCATCACGTGAGACGGACTAGTCATCATCGGTGAACATCTTCATGTTGATCGTATCTACCATACGACTCATGCTCGACCTTTCGGTCTCTTGTGTTCCGAGGCCATGTCTGTACATGCTAGGCTCGTCAAGTCAACCTAAGTATTTCGCGTGTGTAAATCTGTCTTACACCCGTTGTATGTGAACGTTAGAATCTATCACACCCGATCATCACGTGGTGCTTCGAAACGACGAACTTTCGCAATGGTGCACAGTTAGGGGGAACACTTTCTTGAAATTTTAATGAGGGCTCATCTTATTTACCGTTGTTCTAAGCAAATAAGATGCATAAACATGATAAACATCACATGCAATCAGAAAGTGACATGATATGGCCAATATCATTTTTCTCCTTTTGATCTCCATCTTCGGGGCTCCATGATCATCATCGTCACTGGCATGACACCATGATCTCCATCATTGTGTCTCCATGAAGTTGTCTCGCTAACTTATTACTTCTACTACTATGGCTACCGGTTAGCAATAAAGTAAAGTAATTACATGGCGTTGTTCAATGACACGCAGGTCATACAATAAATAAAGACAACTCCTATGGCTCCTGCCGGTTGTCATACTCATCGACATGCAAGTCGTGATTCCTATTACAAGAACATGATCAATCTCATACATCACATATCATTCATCACATTCTTCTTGGCCATATCACATCACATAGCATACCCTGCAAAAACAAGTTAGACGTCCTCTAATTGTTGTTTGCATGTTTTATGTGGCTGCTATGGGTTTCTAGCAAGAACGTTTCTTACCTACGCAAAACCACAACGTGATATGCCAATTGCTATTTACCCTTCATAAGGACCCTTTTCATCGAATCCGTTCCGACTAAAGTGGGAGAGACTGGCACCCGCTAGCCACCTTATGCAACTAGTGCATGTCAGTCAGTGGAACCTGTCTCACGTAAGAGTACGTGTAAGGTCGGTCCGGGCCGCTTCATCCCACAATACCGTCGAAACAAGATTGGACTAGTAACAGTAAGCATATTGAACAAAATCAACGCCCACAACTACTTTGTGTTCTACTCGTGCATAGAATCTACGCAATAGACCTAGATCATGATGCCACTGTTGGGGAAGGAGAGTGCATCTACATACCTTTGTAGATTGCTAAGCGGAAGCGTTCAAGAGAACAGGGTTGAAGGAGTCGTACTCGTCGTGGTCCAAATCACCGGAGATCCTAGTGCCGAACGGACGGCACCTCCGCGTTCAACACACGTACAACCCGGTGACGTCTCCCATGCCTTGATCCAGCAAGGAGAGAGGGAGAGGTTGAGGAAGACTCCATCCAGCAGCAGCACAACGGAGTGGTGGTGGTGGAGGAGCGTGGTGATCCAGCAGGGCTTCGCCAAGCACCGCGAGATATGAGGAGAAAGAGAGGTAGGGCTGCGCCAAGGAGAGGTCAGAAACTCCTGTGTTGGCAGCCCCAAAGACCTCAACTATATATAGGGGAGAGGGAGGGGGCTGTGCCCCCACCTAGGGTTCCACCCTAGGGGCGGCGGCCAGCCCAGATCCCATCTGGTGGCGGCCAAGTGGAGGGGGAGAGGGAGGCGCACCAGGCATGGGCCCTAAGGCCCATCTGCCCTTAGGGTTTGCCCCCCTTCCTCCCCTTAGGCGCCTTGGGCCCTTGTGGGGGGCGCACCAACCCACCTAGGGCTGGTCCCCTCTCACATTTGGCCCATGCAGCCCTCCGGGGCTTGTGGCCCCACTTGGTGGACCCCCGGGACCCTCCCGGTGGTCCTGGTACATTACCGATAAAACCTGAAACTTTTCCGGTGACCAAAACAGGACTTCCCATATATAAATCTTTACCTCCGGACCATTCCAGAACTCCTCGTGACGTCCAGGATCTCATCCGGGACTCCGAACAACATTTGGTAACCATGTATATCTATTCCTTATAACCCTAGTGTAATCGAACCTTAAGTGTGTAGACCCTACGGGTTCGGGAGACATGCAGACATGACCGAGATGACTCTCCGGTCAATAAACAACGACGGGATCTGGATACCCATGCTGGCTCCCACATGCTCCATGATGATCTCATCGGATGAACCACGATGTCGAGGATTCGATCAATCCCGTATACAATTCCCTTTGTCTAGCGGTATTGTACTTGCCCGAGATTCGATCGTCGGTATCCCGATACCTTGTTCAATCTCATTACCGGCTAGTCTCTTTACTCGTTTCGTAACACATCATCCCATGATTAACTCCCTGATCACATTGTGCACATTATGATAATGTCCTACCGAGTGGGCCCAGAGATACCTCTCTGTCACACGGAGTGACAAATCCTAGTCTCGATTTGTGCCAACCCAACAGACACTTTTGGAGATACCCGTAGTGCACCTTTATAGCCACCCAGTTACGTTGTGACGTTTGGCACACCCAAAGTATTCCTACGGTATCCGGGAGTTGCACAATCTCATGGTCTAAGGAAATGATACTTGACATTTAGAAAAGTTTTAGCATACGAACTACACGATCTTTGTGCTAGGCTTAGGATTGGGTCTTGTCCATCACATCATTCTCGTAATGATGTGATCCCGTTATGAACGACATCCAATGTCCATGGTCAGGAAACCGTAACCATCTATTGATCAATGAGCTAGTCAACTAGAGGCTTACTAGGGACATGGTGTTGTCTATGTATCCACACATGTATCTGAGTTTCCTATCAATACAATTCTAGCATGGATAATAAACGATTATCATGAACAAGGAAATATAATAATAACCAATTTATTATTGCCTCTAGGGCATATTTCCAACATTAAGTTCATAAGAACAGAGTAACGCATTAAGCAAGATGACATGATGTAGCGGGATTAACTCAAGCAATATGATGAAAACCCCATCTTGTTATCCTCGATGGCAACAATACTATACATGTAGGTTCCCCTTCTGTCGGTAGGATCGAGCACCGCAAGATTGAACCCAAAGCTAAGAACTTCTCCCATTGCAAGAAAAACCAATCTAGTTGGCCAAACCAAATCGATAGTTCAAAGAGACTTGCAAAGATATCAAATCACGCATGAAAGAATTCAGAGGAGATTCAAATAATATTCATACATAAGCTGATCATAAATCCACAATTCATCGGATCTCGGCAAACACACCGCAAAAGAGTATTACATCAAATAGATCTCCTAGAACATCGAGGAGAATTTTGTGTTGAGAATGAAAGAGAGAAAAGAAGCCATCTAGCTACTATCCATGGACCCATAGGTCTAAAGTAAACTACTCACGCTTCATCGGAGAGGCAATGGTGTTGATGTAGAAGCCCTCCATGATCGATTCCCCCTTCGGCAGGATGCTAGAAAAGGCCCCAAGATGGGATCTCACGGGTACAGAAGGTTGTGGCGGTGGAATAGTGGTTTCGTGGCTTCCCTGGATGTTTTTGGGGTATAAGAGTATATATAAGAGGAATAATTAGGTCAGGAGAGCTATGAGGGGCTCACAAGGTCGGGGGCGTGCCCCACCCCCTAGGTGCACCCTCCACCTTTGTGGCCGCCTCAAGGCTCCTCTGATTCGCACTTCAAGTCTCCTGGGTGTCTTCTGGTCCAAGAAAAATCATCGGGAAAGTTTTATGCCGTTTGAACTCCGTTTGGTATTCCTTTTCTACGAAACTCTAAAACAAGGAAAAAACAGAAACTGGCACTGGGCTCTAGGTTAATAGGTTAGTCCCAAAAATCATATAAAATAGCATATAAATGCATATAAAACATCCAAAACAGATAATATAATAGCATGGAAAAATAAAAAATTATAGATACGTTGGAGACGTATCAGCGTCGGAGATGACTGAGGCAATGGAGATAGAGCTGGACTGTGAGGAGTAGTCTACTAAGGGGCCTCGTCCGGCTGAGTCTGCTGAGGCGGCGTCCAGTTTGGAAGCACGATGTTTTCCTTTCTTCATAGACAAGTAGTCCTTAAGGCATTTTCCAGATGCATCTCCCCTTCACCTATAGGGTAGTCAAGCTCCAGCCCCTCAAATCCGTTCATTACTTCATCCACCCCGACAAACAACAAAGCCATCTAGAATCGGAGCGAGATGTTAAGTTCCATCAGGTCGACGAGGCAGGACATAGCTGACCGCCACCTTCAAGGTTAGGTTATGGCATTTCACAATTAGCTCACAATGTTCCCTCTCCGTGATACCATCCACGGGGTAGCGAGGAGTCGTGATATCAGGCTGAACAAGCTCCATGGAAGCCACACCACTTTTCCGCTGAGATGGTGGGGTAGCTTCGTGGGCAGTATCGAATGGAGGATCTTTGTGCTGCTGAGAAGCTCGCTGACTGGTATATGTCTCTAGTTTCTTCTCATGCAACGATAATCTTTCTTCCATCTTCTACATCCAATCTACTTCCTCTTTCTTCTTTCTCCCTCAACTTCTATAACTAGTGCTGTCAGGAAACCCATGCTTCCACAGAATGGAGCCTGATGTGCCTCGTGTTCGTCTAGGGTGTTCAAGATTCTCAAGGGCCTTTGACAGCTCGTCCTTCTCTCTGTTGGGATGGAACCTCCCTTCTTGCACTTCCTTGATTGCTTCCTGAATCTTTATGATGGGTGTTTCAAGTTGAGCTTTCATAATAACACAATTCCCTGTTTCTGGGTCCAAAGTTCCCTCATGTCCGAAGAACCAAGTCCTTGCCCAATCGGGCCAGTTCAATGTCGCTGGTTGGACCCCCTTTAGCTGAAGGAAATATTGACGGGTCGGGTGTTAATCATATACAAATATGAATATTGGTGTTAAATCACATGGCGATGTGAACTAGATTATTGACTCTAGTGCAAGTGGGAGACTGAAGGAAATATGCCCTAGAGGCAATAATAAAGTTATTACTTATTTCCTTATTTTATGATAAATGTTTATTATTCATGCTAGAATTGTATTAACCATAAACATAATACATGTGTGAATACATAGACAAACATAGTGTCACTAGTATGCCTCTACTTGACTAGCTCGTTGATCAAAGATGGTTATGTTTCCTAACCATAGACATGAGTTGTCATTTTATAAATGGGATCACATCATTAGGAGAATGATGTGATTGACTTGACCCATTCCGTTAGCTCAGCACTTGATCGTTTTAGTTTAGTGCTATTGCTTTCTTCATGACTTATACATGTTCCTATGACTATGAGATTATGCAACTCCCGATTACCAGAGGAACACTTTGTGTGCTACCAAACATCACAACATAACTGGGTGATTATAAAGGTGCTCTACAGGTGTCTCCGATGGTACTTGTTGAGTTGGCATAGATCGAGATTAGGATTTGTCGCTCCGATTGTCGGAGAGGTATCTCTGGGCCTTCTCGGTAATGCACATCACTATAAGACTTGCAAGCAATGCTACTAATGAGTTAGTTGCAGGATGATGCATTACAGAACAAGTAAAGAGACTTGCCAGTAACGAGATTGAGCTAGGTATTGAGATACCGATGATCGAATCTCGGGCAAGTAACATACCGATGACAAAGGGAACAACGTATGTTGTTATGCGGTTTGACCGGTAAAGATCTTCATAGAATATGTAGGAACCAATATCAGCATCCAGGTTCCGCTATTGGTTATTGAACAGAGACGTGTCTCGGTCATGTCTACATAGTTCTCAAACCCGTAGGGTCCGCACGCTTAAAGTTCGGTGACGATCGGTATTATGAGTTTATGTGATTTGATGTACCGAAGGTAGTTAGGAGTCCCGGATGTGATCACAGACATGACGAGGAGTCTCGAAATGGTAGAGACATAAAGATTGATATATTGGACAACTATATTCGGATATCGGAAGTGTTCCGGGTGATTTTGGAGAAAACTGGAGTGCCGGAGGGTTACCGGAACCCCCGGGAGAAGTAATGGGCCACATGGGCCTTAGTGGAGAGAGAGAGAGAGGGATGGCCAGGGCAGGCCCCGTGCCCCCTCCCCCTCTGGTCAGAATTGGACTAGGGAAGGGGGGGCGGCACCCCCCTTTCCTTCTCCCTCTCCTCCTTCCTTTCCCCCTCCTAGTAGGAGTAGGAAAGGGGGGTCCTACTCCTACTAGGAGGAGAACTCCTCCTCCTGGTGCGCCTAGCAAGGGCCGGCCGGCCTCCCCCTTGCTCCTTTATATAAAGGGGCAGGGGGGCACCTTAGGACACTCAAGTTGATTGTTCCAAGCCGTTTGTGGTGCTCCCCTCCACCATAATCCACCTCGATCATATCGTAGCGGTGCTTAGGCGAAGCCCTGCATCAGTAGCAACATCATCACCGTCATCACACCGTCGTGCTGACGGAACTCTCCCGTGAAGCTCTGCTGGATCGGATTTCGTGGGACGTCATCGAGCTGAACATGTGCTGAACTCGGAGGTGCCGTGCGTTCGGTACTTGGATCGGTCGGATCATGAAGACGCATGACTACATCAACCGCATTCTCATAACGTTTCCGCTTACGGTCTACGAGGGTACGTGGATGATACTCTTCCCTCTCGTTGCTATGCATCACCATGATCTTGCATGTGCGTAGGAAAAATTTGAAATTACTATGTTCCCCAACAGTGGCATCCGAGCCAGGTTTATGCGTAGATGTTATATGCACGAGAACACAAGTGAGTTGTGGGCGATACAAGTCATACTTCTTACCAGCATGTCATACTTTGGTTCGGCGGTATTCTTGGATGAAGCAGCCCGGACCGACATTACGCGTACGCTCACGCGAGACTGGTTCTACCAACATGCTTTGCACACAGGTGGCTGGCGGGTGTCAGTTTCTCCAACTTTAGTTGAACTGAGTGTGACTACGCCCGGTCCTTGTTGAAGGTTAAAACATCATTAACTTGAAAAAATATCAATGTGGTTTTGATGCGTAGGTAAGAATGGTTCTTGCACATCCCGTAGCAGCCACGTAAAACTTGCAACAACAAAGTAGAGGACATGTAACTTGTTTTTGAAGGGCATGTTGTGATGTGATATGGTCAAGGCATGATGCTTGATGACCCACAAGTGTAGGGGATCTATCGTAGCCTTTTCGATAAGTAAGAGTGTCGAACCCAACGAGGAGCAGAAGGAAATGATAAGCAGTTTTCAGTAAGGTATTCTCTGCAAGCACTGAAATTATCAGTAACAGATAGTTTTGTGATAAGGTAATTTGTAATGAGTAGCAAGTAATAAAAGTAAATAAGGTGCAGCAAGATGGCCCAATCCCTTTTGTAGCAAAGGACAAGCCTGGACAAACTCTTATAAGAAGGAAAGCGCTCCTGAGGACACATGGGAATTATCATCAAGCTAGTTTTCATCACGTTCATACGATTCACGTTCGGTACTTTCATAATCTGATATGTGGGTGGACCGGTGCCTGGGTGCTGTCCTTACTTGGACAAGCATCCCACTTATGATTAACCCCCATTGCAAGCATCCGCAACTACAACAGAATTATTAAGGTAAACCTAACCATAGCATGAAACATATGGATCCAAATTAGCCCCTTACAAAGCAACCCATCATCTACTTATTACTTCCCAATGCCTCCCTCTAGGCCCAAATAATGGTGAAGTTTCATGTAGCCGATGTTCACATGACACCACTAGAGGGATGCCAACATACATCTCATCAAAATATCGAATGAATACCAAATTCACATGACTACTTATAGCAAAACTTCTCCCATGTCCCCAGGAACAAACGTAACTACTCAGAAAGCATATTCATGTTCATAATCAAAGGGGTATTAATATGCATAATGGATCTGAACATATTATCTTCCACCAAGTAAACCAACTAGCATCAACTACAAGGAGTAATCAACACTACTAGCAACCCATAGGTACCAATCCGAGGTTTGGATACAAACATTGGATACAAGAGATGAACTAGGGGTTGAGATGAGATGGTGCTGGTGAAGATGTTGATGGAGATTGACCCCCTCCCGATGAGAGGATCGTTGGTGATGACGATGGTGATGATTTCTCCCTCACGGAGGGAAGTTTCCCCGGCAGAACAGCTGTGTCGGAGCCCTAGATTGGTTCCGCCAAGGTTCATCCTCGTGGTGGCGGAGTTTCTTCCCCAAAGCTTGCTTATTATTTTTTCTCGGACGAAAGACCTCATATAGTAGAAGATGGGCATCGGAGGGCCACCAGGAGTCCCACGAGGCAGGAGGCGCGCCAGGGGGGTAGGGCGCGCCCCCACCCTCGTGGACGGTGGGTGTCCTCCTCAGGGACTTCTTTCGCCCAATATTTTTTGTATATTCTGAAACGTGCTCCCGTGAAGTTTCAGGACTTTTGGAGATGTGCATAATAGGTCTCTAATATTTGCTCCTTTCCAGCCCAGAATTCCAGATTCCGGCATTCCCCCTCTTCATGTAAACCTTGTAAAATAAGAGAGAATAGGCATAAGTATTGTGACATAATGTGTAACAACAACCCATAATGCAATAAATATCGATATAAAAGCATGATGCAAAATGGATGTATCAGCTCCCTCAAGCTTAGACCTCGCTTGTCCTCAAGCGAAAGCCAAAATCGAAAAATATGTCCACATGTTTAGAGATAAATGTGTCGATAAAAATAAGATACGAACATGAGGGCATCATGATCATTCTTAGAACAACAACATATATATATATATATATATATATATATATATATATGTATTGTCATATGATCTCTTATGCTAAAGTAACAATTCAATTACAATTTCAAGTATGAATCATAAAATTCATTGAGAACCAACAAACTCTAATCTCAGTCATTGAGGCAATTGCAATTTATCATAACATAGGAAAGAGTCAATATAAGAGCTTTTCAGCAAGTCCACATACTCAACCATCTTTTAGCCTTTCATAATTGCTAACACTCATGCAATATTTATGGGTATGAAGTTTTAATCAGGCACAGAGAAAGATAGGGGCTTATAGTTTTGCCTCCCAACGTTTCACCTCAAGGGTAATGTCAAGAATAATAGTTCATGAAAACTCACATCCAATTAAGTATATATATCAGGATCTTTTTAACACACTGTGCTTGCCAAAGGATAAAATGTAAAAAAGGAAAGGTGGATATCACCATGACTCTTTGCATGAAGTATAAGACAAGAATAAAAGATAGGTCCTTCGCAGAGGGAAGCAGAGGTTGTCATGCGCTTTTATGGTTGGATGCACGAAATCTTAATGCAAAAGAACATCACTTTATATGGCCACTTGTGATATGGACCTTTATTATGCAGTCCGTTGCTTTTATTTTTCCATATCACAAGATCGTATAAAGCTTATTTTCTCCACATTAATAAGTCATACATATTTAGAGAGCAATTTTTATTGCTTGCACCGATGACAACTTACTTGATGGTTCTTACTCAATCCATAGGTAGATATGGTGGACTCTCATGGCAAAACTGGGTTTAGGGATATTTGGAAGCACAAGTAGTATCTCTACTTGGTGCAAATAAATTGGCTAGAAAGAGAGGGAAAGGAAAGCTCAACATGTTGGATGATCCATGACAATATAATTTATCTCAGATGTAAGAAAACATAACCCATTACGTTGTCTTCCTTGTCCAACGTCAACTCTTTAGCATGTCATATTTTAATGAGTGCTCACAATTATAAAAGATGTCCAAGATAGTATATTTATATGTGAAAACCTCTCTTTCTTTATTACTTCCTATTAATTGCAAAAATGACCAAAACTATGTTTGTCAACTCTCAACAACTTTTATTCATCATACTCTTTATATGTGAGCTCACTACTCTCCATAAGATCCATATGATCTCTTTGTTTCTTTTTATTTCTTCTGTTTTATTTTATTCCCTTGGGATCATAGCAAAATAATCAAGCCCTTGACTCAACACTAATCTTTATTATATATAGCTCACGGACTCGATTACATAAGAAGATCATAAAGCTAAACTCACAACTAGATCATACTAAAACTTTATTCTACTAGATCAAGATATTATCAAAAGGATCGAACTAAGAAAAATGGTAAAGATAAAAGTGATGGTGATACAATACTGGGGCACTCCCCCAAGCTTGGCAGTTGCCAAGGGGAGTGCCCATACCCATGTGTTTATGCTTCCTTCCTCGGAGGTGGTGATGAAGGAGTTGTTGATGAGGTAGGCCTGTCGTCCATCTTCCAAGGCATAAGCTCACCATCATAGAAGGATGATCGAGTCTCCGGGATCCCCAAATCTGCAGCCAAACTCATCCTCTTGAATCTATATTCATACTCACAGTTTTGGTTTTGCAGGTCATAGATCTGGGCTTGGAGGCGCTCGATTTTCTCATGAAGCTTGAAGATGGCCTCCCCAATGTCCTTGGCGTCCAGCTTGTGGTTGTTGGTGAACTCCGTGATCAATATGTGATTGGAGTCGAGTCCATGCTCCACCATCTCCTGACACTTGAAAACTTGTTGCTCCAAGGCCTCGAGCCTTGTCTCCGTGCTTCCGGTCCTCCTTGGTCCCTCAACATCGCGGATGTGCAACAACCCCTCATGCATCTCAATGGTTTGAGGGTGTTGCAGCACCTCCACGAGGTAGGGGTTGATGACCTTCTCGAAGAACTTGTCCTTGGGGGCACTCGAAGACGACATGGCGACCTAGATCCGTCAGCAAACAGCTCAAAACAAAGACAAGAGATATTTGCGTGATACAATAGTCAGAACCTTTGGGAGATTATATAGTGATTTTTTACCGACCAAAAGAAGTATCATGCAAGAAGACGGAGTCCGGAGAGCACACGAGGTGCCCACGGGGCAGGGGGCATGCCCAGGGGGTAGGGCACGCCCTCCACCCTCGTGGAAGCCCCGTGTCCTTTCCGGTCTGCTTCTTATTTTCCTATTTTTTTATATTCCAAAACAGAGAAATATTGCCATTATAACTGTTCTGGAGTCGGTTTACTTACCGTACCACGTACCTATTCCTTTTCGAAGTCTGAAACGTTCCGGAAAGTGTCCCTTATGTATTCGTTCGGGGTTGAGGTTTCAATAATATTGGTTTCAACATTTATGGGATTACCTGAGATATAATGTTTGATTCTTTGACCGTTCACCACCTTCGGATTTGTGCCTTCGAAGTTGTTGATTTTTATGGCACCAGAACGATAGACCTCCTCGATGACGTAAGGACCTTCCCATTTAGAGAGAAGTTTGCCTGCAAAAAATCTTAAACGATAGTTGTATAGCAATACATAATCACCTACATTAAACTCACGCTTTTGTATCCTTTTTTCATGCCATCTTTTATCTTTTTCTCTAAACAGCTTGGCATTTTCATAAGCCGGGTTTCTCCATTCATCAAGTGAGCTAATGTCAAAAAGCCTCTTCTCACCGACAAGTTTGAAGTCATAGTTGATCTCTTTAATAACCCAATATGCCTTATGTTCTAATTCAAGAGGTAGGTGACATGCTTTACCATAAACCATTTTATACGGAGACATACCCATAGGATTTTTGTATGCAGTTCTATAAGCCCATTCAAGTTTCTTGGACCAATTCTTTCTAGATCTATTAAAAGTCTTTTGCAAAATTAATTTAAGCTCTCTATTGCTAAGTTCTACTTGACCACTAGACTACGGGTGATATGGAGATGCAATTCTATGATTAACATCATACTTAGCAAGCATTTTACGAAAGGTACCATGAATAAAATGTGAACCACCATCAGTCATTAAGTATCTAGGGACTCCAAACCTCGGAAAAATAACTTCTTTATGGATCTTAATAGAGGTGTTATGATCAACACTACTAGTTGGAATAGCTTCTACCCACTAAGTAACGTAATCAATAGCAACTAAAATATGTGTATACCCATTAGAGGAAGGAAAATGTCCCATATAATCAAAGCCCCAAACATCAAATGGTTCAATAACAAGTGAATAATTCATAGACATTTCTTGACATCTACTAATATTACCAATTCTTTGACATTCATCACAAGATAAGACAAACTTACGGGCATCCTTGAAGAGAGTAGGCCAATAAAAACTGGATTGCAATACCTTGTGTGCAGTTCTATCTCCAGCATGGTGTCCTCCATAAGCTTCAGAGTGACACTTGCGTAGGATCTGTTCATGTTCATGCTCAGGTATACAACGTCTAATAACACCACCTACTCCTTCTTTATAAAGGTGTGGGTCATCCCAGAAGTAATGTCTTAAATCATAGAATTTTTTTTCTTTTGCTGGTATGTGAAACTAGGTGGTATGAACTTAGCAACAATATAATTAGCATAATCAGCATACCATGGAGCAGTACGAGAATCATTTATGATAGCTAATTGTTCATCTCGAAAGCTATCATTAATAGGTAGTGGGTCACCAAGAACATTTTCTAACCTAGACAAGTTGTCTGCAATGGGATTCTCAGCTCCCTTTCTATCTATAATATGCAAATCAAATTCTTGTAGCAGGAGAACCCATATAATAATTCTAGGTTTAGCATCTTTATTTTCCATAATATATTTAATAGCAGCATGATTAGTGTGAATACTTACTTTAGAATCAACAATATAAGGTCTGAACTTATCACAAGCAAATACAACTGCTAAGAATTCCTTTTCAATAGTAGCATAATTTCTCTGGGCATTGTCTAGAATTTTACTAGCATATTGAATAACATTTAATTTCTTATCAACTCTTTGTCCTAGAACAGCCCCTACAGCATAATCACTAGCATCACACATGATTTCAAAGGGTAAATTCCAATTAGGTGGCTGAACAATAGGTGCAGAAATCAAGGCTTTCTTAAGTATTTCAAATGCTTCTAGACAATCATCATCAAAGACAAAAGGAATATCTTTTTGTAATAGGTTAGTCAGAGGCCGGGAATTTTTTAGAAGTCCTTAATGATCCTATAAAAACCGGTATGACCAAGGAAACTTCTTATACCTTTGATGTCCTTGGGACACGTCATCTTTTCAATAGCATCAACTTTTGCTTTGACAACTTCAATACCTCTTTCAGAAATTTTATGCCCCAAGACAATACCTTCATTAACCATAAAGTGGCACTTCTCCCAATTCAAGACAAGGTTAGTTTCTTCACATCTCTGCAAAACTCGATCAAGGTTGCTCAAGCAATCATCAAAAGAGGATCCATAAACAGAGAAATCATCCATGAAATCTTCACAGATCTTTTCACAAAAGTCATAGAATATAGCCATCATGCATCTTTGAAAGGTAGCAGGTGCATTACATAAACGAAAAGGCATACATCTATAAGAAAAGGTACCGAAAGGGTAAGTAAAAGTAGTCTTTTCTTGATCATCAGCTGACACAGGTATTTGAGAGAAACCAGAGTAACCATCTAGAAAGCAAAAATGTGTATGTTTGGATAATATTTCTAGAATTTGATCAATGAAAGGCCAAGGGCAATGATCTTTTTTAGTAGCTTTATTTAATTTGTGGAAATCAATTACCATCCTATAACCTGTAATAATTCTTTGCGGAATCAATTCATCTTTATCATTAGGAACGACAGTAATACCTCCCTTCTTAGGGACACAATGGACGGGGCTTACCCACTGACTATCAGCAACGGGATAAATTATACCTGCTTCAAGGAGCTTTAATATTTCCTTTCTTACCACCTCTTTCATCTTAGGATTTAGCCGTCGTTGGTGATCTATAACTGGTTTGGCATCTTTCTCCAAATTTATTTTGTGTTGACATAGAGTGGGACTAATGCCCTTAAGATCATCAAGAGTATATCCAATAGCAGCACGATGCTTCTTCAGAGTTTTCAACAATCTCTCTTCTTCATGCTCTGAAAGGTTAGCACTAATAATAGGATATATATTCTTTTCATCAAGATAAGCATATTTAAGAGTATCAGGCAATGGTTTAAGCTCAAACACGGGATCACCCTTGGGTGGAGGAGGATCCCCTAGGATTTCAACAGGCAAGTTCTGTTCCAGAATAGGTCCCTGCTTAAAGAATACCTCATCTATTTCCCTTCTTTCATTCATGAACATATCATTTTCATGGTCTAGCAAATATTGTTCTAAAGGATCAGTGGGGGGGGGGGCACAACAATAGAAGCAAGACCAATAATTTCATATTTACTAGGCAATTCTTTATCATGAGGTTGTCTATGAAATTTAGCAAAATTAAACTCATGAGACATATCCCCTAAACCAACAGAAACAATATCCTTATTGTAGTCTATCTTAGCATTAACAGTATTCAAGAAGGGTCTACCAAATATAATGGGACAAAAGTCATCTTGTGGGGAACAGAGAACAAGAAAATCAGCAGGGTATTTAACTTTCCCACACAAGACTTCAACATCTCTAACAACCCCAATCAGTGAAATAGTATCTCTATTGGCAAGTTTAATGGTAACATCGATATCTTCTATCTCAGCAGGTGCAATATCATGCATAATTTCTTCGTATAAGGAATGAGGTATTGCACTTGCACTAGCACCCATATCACATAAGCCACGATAACAATGATCTCCTATTTTAACAGAAATAATAGGCATGCCTACAACAGGTGTATGTTTATTTTTAGCATCAGGTCTAGCGATTCTAGCAACTTCATTGCAGAAGTAAATAACATGCCCATCAATATTATCGGCCAAGAGATCTTTAACCATAGAAATCTTAGGTTCAACTTTAATTTGCTCAGGGGGTTTAGTTGTCTTAATATTACTTTTGTTAACCACAGTTGAAGCTTTAGCATGATTCTTTATTCTAACAGGGAAAGGTGGTTTCTCAATATAAGCAGCAGGAACAACAGGATCATCATAAGTGATAGTCTTTTCTTCAACTTTAATAGGTGCAGCTGTTTTTACTTCAATGGGAGGATTATATTTAAACCACTTCTCCTTAGGGAGATCAACATGGGTAGCAAAGGATTCACAAAAAGAAGCTACTATCTCAGAGTCAAGTCCATATTTAGTGCTAAATTGACGGAAAACATCAGTATCCATAAAAGATTTAACACAATCAAACTTAGATGTTATACCTGACTCCTTACCTTTGTCGAGGTCCCAATCTTCAGAGTTGCGTTTAATTCTTTCCAATAAATCCCATTTGAATTAAGTAATCTTCATCATAAAAGATCGAGTACAAGAAGTATCGAGCATGGAGCGATTACTGAGAGAAAGCCGAGCATAATTTTTTTGAATAATCATTTCTCTTGAGAGCTCATGATTGGGGCATGAATATAACATTGACTTAAGCCTCCCCCAAGCTTGAGCGATGCTTTCTCCTTCGCGAGGCCAAAAATTATATATATAATTGCGATCACGATGAACAAGATGCATAGGATAAAACTTCTGATGAAATTCCAATTTCAATCGCTTGTAGTCCCATGGTCCCATATCATCACATAGCCTGTACCATGTCAATGCCTCTCCCTTCAAAGATAAAGGGAAGACCTTCTTATTGATAACATCATCGGGCATACCTGCAAGCTTAAATAATCCAAAAAACTTCATCCACATAGATTAAGTGTAAATCGGGATGCAGTGTTCCATCTCCTGCAAAAGGATTAGCTAGAAGTTTCTCTATCATAACCGAAGGAATTTCAAAGTAAACATTTTCAGTAGGTTTAGTAGGTTGATGAGCAACTCTTTGCTCTACTGGTCGGGGTGAAGATACCCCAAATAATCCCCTCAAAGGATTATGTTCCATAGTAACAAGTGATAGTAAATTTCAGCACACTATATAAAATTTTCCTTACCAAATTCCACCTACCAAAGGCGCTTCACTCCCCGGCAACGACGACAGAAAAGAGTCTCGATGACCCACAAGTGTAGGGGATCTATCGTAGCCTTTTCGATAAGTAAGAGTGTTGAACCTAACGAGGAGCAGAAGGAAATGATAAGAAGTTTTCAGTAAGGTATTCTCTGCAAGCACTGAAATTATCGGTAACAGATAGTTTTGTGATAAGGTAATTTGTAACGAGTAGCAAGTAATAAAAGTAAATAAGGTGCAGCAAGATGGCCCAATCCCTTTTGTAGAAAAGGACAAGCCTGGACAAACTCTTATAAGAAGGAAATCGCTCCCGAGGACACATGGGAATTATCGTCAAGCTAGTTTTCATCACGTTCATATGATTCGCGTTCGGTACTTTGATAATCTGATACATGGGTTGACCGGTGCTTGGGTGCTGTCCTTACTTGGACAAGCATCCCACTTATGATTAACCCCCATTGCAAGCATCCACAACTACAACATAAGTATTAATTTAAACCTAACCATAGCATGAAACATATGGATCCAAATTAGCCCCTTATGAAGCAACACATAAACTAGGGTTTAAGCTTCTGTCACTCTAGCAACCCATCATCTACTTATTACTTCCCAATGCCTCCCTCTAGGCCCAAACAATGGTGAAGTCTCATGTAGTCGACATTCACATGACACCACTAGAGGGATGACAACATACATTTCATCAAAATATTGAACGAATACCAAATTCACATGACTACTTATAGCAAGACTTCTCCCATGTCCTCAGGAACAAACATAACTACTCACAAAGCATATTCATGTTCATAATCAAAGGGGTATTAATATGCATAATGGATCTGAACATATGATCTTCCACCAAGTAAACCAACTAGCATCAACTACAAGGAGTAATCAACACTACTAGCAACCCACAGGTACCAATCTGAGGTTTGGATACAAGAGATGAACGAGGGTTTGAGATTAGATGGTGCTGGTGAAGATGTTGATGGATATTGACCCGATGAGAGGGTCGTTGGTGATGACGATGGTGATGATTTCCCCCTCCCGGAGGGAAGTTTCCCCGGCAGAACAGCTCTGCCGGAGCCCTAGATTGGTTCCGCCAAGGTTCCGCCTCGTGGCGGCAGAGTTTCTTCCCCAAAGCTTGCTTATTATTTTTTCTCAGACGAAAGACTTCATATAGCATAAGATGGGCATCAGAGGGCCACCAGGGGGCCCACAAGGTAGGGGGGCGTGCCCAGGGGGGTAGGGCACGCCCCCACCCTCGTGGACGGTGGGTGCCCCCCTCAGGAACTTCTTTTACCCAATATTTTTATATATTCTGAAACATGCTCCCGTGAAGTTTCAGGACTTTTGGAGATGTGCAGAATAGGTCTATAATATTTGCTCCTTTTCCAGCCCAGAATTCCAGCTGCCGGCATTCCCCCTCTTCATGTAAACCTTGTAAAATAAGAGAGAATAGGCATAAGTATTGTGACATAATGTGTAACAACAACCCATAATGCAATAAATATTGATATAAAAGCATGATGCAGAATGGACGTATCAATGCTATATTATATTGTATGAGATGATCATGCTTTGTAACGGAGTTATCGGCAACTGGTAGGAGCCATATGGTTGTCTCTTTATTGTATGCAATGCAATCGCCTGTAATTACTTTACTTTATCACTAAACGGTAGCGATAGTCGTGGAAGCAATATTTGGCGAGACGACAACGATGCTACGATGGAGATCAAGGTGTCGCTTCGGTGACGATGGTGATCATGAGAGTGCTTTGGAGATGGAGATTAAAGGCCCAAGATGATGATGTCCATATCATATCACTTATATTGATTGCATGTGATGTTTATCCTTTATGCATCTTATTCTTCTTGATTGACGGTAGCATTATAAGATGATCTCTCACTAAATTTCAAGGTACAAGTGTTCTCCCTGAGTATGCACCACTGGCAAAGTTCGTCGTGTCGAGACACCACGTGATGATCGGGTGTGATAAGCTCTACGTTCAAATACAATGGGTGCAAGCCAGTTTTGCACACGCAGAAATACTAGGGTTAAACTTGACGAGCCTAGCATATGCAGATATGGCCTCGGAACACTGAGACCGAAAGGTCGAGCGTGAATCATATAGTAGATATGATCAACATAGTGATGTTCACCATTGAAAACTACTCCATTTCACGTGATGATCGATCATGGTTTAGTTGATTTGGATCACGTGATCACTTAGATGATTAGAGGGATGTCTATCTAAGTGGGAGTTCTTAAATGTGATTAATTGAACTTTAATTTATCATGAACTTAGTACCTGATAATATTTTGCTTGTCTATGTTGTTGTAGATAGATGGCCCGTGCTGTTCCATTAAATTTTAATGCGTTCCTTGAGAAGGCAAAGTTGAAAGATGATGGTAGCAATTACACGGACTGGGTCCGTAACTTGAGGATTATCCTCATTGCTACACAGAAGAATTACGTCCTGGAGGCACCGCTAGGTGCCAAACCCGCTGCAGGATAAATGCCAGATGTTATGAACGTCTGGCAGAGCAAAGCTGATGACTACTCAATAGTTCAGCATGCCATGCTTTACGACTTAGAACTGGGACTTCAACGACGTTTTGAACGTCATGGAGCATATGAGATGTTCCAGGAGTTGAAGTTAATATTTCAAGCAAATGCCCAGATTGGGAGATATGAAGTCTCGAATAAGCTCTACAGCTGCAAGATGGAGGAGAATAGTTCTGTCAATGAACATATACTCAGAATGTCTGGGTACCATAACCACTTGACTCGACTGGGAGTTAATCTTCCTGTTGATAGTGTCATTGACAGAGTTCTTCAATCACTGCCACCAAGCTACAAGAGCTTCGTGATGAACTATAATATGCAAGGGATGGATAAGACAATTCCCGAGCTCTTCGCAATGCTAAAAGCTGCGGAGGTAGAAATCAAGAAGGAGCATCAAGTGTTGATGGTCAACAAGACCACCAGTTTCAAGAAAAAGGGTAAATGGAAGAAGAAAGGGAACTTCAAGAAGAACAGCAAACAAGTTGCTGCTCAAGAGAAGAAACCCAAGTCTGGACCTAAGCTTGAGACTGAGTGCTTCTACTGCAAAGGGACTGGTCACTGGAAGCGGAACTGCCCCAAGTATTTGGCGGATAAGAAGGATGGCAAGGTGAACAAAGGTATATGTGATATACATGTTATTGATGTGTACCTTACTAAAGCTCATAGTAGCACCTGGGTATTTGATATTGGTTTTGTTGCTAATATTTGCAACTCGAAACAGGGACTACGGATTAAGCAAAGATTGGCTAAGGACGAGGTGACGATGCGCGTGGGAAATGGTTCAAAGTCGATGTGATCGCCGTCGGCACGCTACCTCTACATCTACCTTCGGGATTAGATTTAGACCTGAATAATTGCTATTTGGTGCCAGCGTTGAGCATGAACATTATATCTGAATCTTGTTTGAGGTGAGACGGTTATTCATTTAAATCAGAGAATAATGGTTGTTCTATTTATATGAGTAATATCTTTTATGATAATGCACCCTTGAAGAGTGCTCTATTTTTAATGAATCTCGATAGTAGTGATACACATATTCATAATGTTGAAGCCAAAAGATGCAGAGTTGATAATGATAGTGCAACTTATTTGTGGCACTGCCATTTAGGTCATATTGGTGTAAAGCGCATGAAGAAACTCCATTCTGATGGACTCTTGGAATCACTTGATTATGAATCACTTGGTACTTGCGAACCATGCCTCATGGGCAAGATGAAACGCCGTTCTCCGGAACTATGGAGCAAGCAACAGATTTGTTGCTAATCATACATACTGATGTATGT
Organism: Triticum dicoccoides; assembly: GCF_002162155.2. Classification (NCBI taxonomy): domain Eukaryota; kingdom Viridiplantae; phylum Streptophyta; class Magnoliopsida; order Poales; family Poaceae; genus Triticum; species Triticum dicoccoides. The sequence continues at coordinate 648,415,903 of NC_041386.1, forward strand.
GGTCCGATGAATGGTGAGGCTCACAGCAGGTATCTTTATTTTCTCACGTTCACAGATGATTTGAGCAGATATGGGTATATCTACTTAATGAAACATAAGTCTGAAACATTTGAAAAGTTCAAAGAATTTCAGAGTGAAGTGGAAAATTATAGTAACAAGAAAATATAGTTTCTATGATCTGATTGTGGAGGAGAATATTTGAGTTACGAGTTTGGTCTTCATTTGAAACAATGCAGCATAGTTTCGCAACTCACGCCACCCGGAACACCATAGCGTAATGGTGTGTCCGAACGTCGTAATCGTACTTTACTAGATATGGTGCGATCTATGATGTCTCTTACCGATTTACCGCTATCGTTTTGGGGTTATGCTTTAGAGACAACATTCACGTTAAATAGGGCACCATCTAAATCCGTTGAGACGACGCCTTATGAACTATGGTTTGGCAAGAAACCAAAGTTGTCATTTCTTAAAGTTTGGGGCTGTGATGCTTATGTGAACAAGCTTCAACCTGATAAGCTCGAACTCAAATCGGAGAAATGTGTCTTCATAGGATACCCAAAGGAGACTGTTGGGTACACCTTCTATCACAGATCCGAAGGCAAGACATTTGTTGCTAAGAATGGATCCTTTCTAGAGAGGGAGTTTCTCTCGAAAGAAGTGAGTGGAGAAAAGTAGAACTTGATGAGGTAACTATACATGCTCCCTTATTGGAAAGTAGTCCATCACAGAAACCGGTTCCTGTGACACCTACACTAATTAGTGAGGAAGCCAATGATGATGATCATGGAACTTTAGATCAAGTTACTACTGAACCTCGTAGGTCAACCAGAGTAAGATCCGCACCAGAGTGGTACGGTAATCCGGTTCTGGAGGTCATGTTACTTGACCATGACGAACCTACGAACGATGAAGAAGTGATGATGAGCCCAGATTTCGCAAAATGGCTTGAGGCCATGAAATCTGAGATGGGATCCATGTATGATGTCAGGACCCCGACTCAATGCCACATAGATCTAGCATGTAACACTTCATATCACTTTGCGGCCTCACGCACGGTATTCCCACGGGTGTCGCCTTACCTTTACCCGGGACCGTTTGCGCCTTTTGGCACACGTATATGATAGTGTCGCTAGCATCCATATGATAAGGAGCCCGGGCTGACATGGCTAGTCGTAAACCCAAAGTGTCACAAACTTACAGGGACAGGCATCCATGACCCAGCATCGAACGTGTCGGTCATCAGCGAGTGAATCCAGGCTGTAGCACTGGGCTAGCAGGACTCCGGTGAACCGGGCTGTAGCGGGCTAACAGGACTCCGGTATTCATCGCGTGACATTTCCCCGAAGGGACAGACACAGGAACGAAGAAGGACACATGCCGGCCAGCCTAAGTGTTCCGGAGCAGTAGCAAGCTACCATGGCTCGGTGGAAACACTAGGAGACATTTCCCGGTAAGAGAGGCTACTAAAGATAAACAACTAGATGGTCAGATCCCACACATACCAAGCATTTCAATAGCATACACACAATATGCTCGATATGTGCAGATACAACATGGCATCACAACATGACTCTACGACTCAAGTAGTTTATTCAATAGGCTTCGAGGAGCGAGACATTACAAACATGGGTCTCATGACCCAACAATCAGAGCATACAAGTCAAAGCACAAGCGGAAGCTATCATGTCTGAGTACAGACATCTATAAATGAAAAAGGCTGAGAAGCCTGACTATCGATCAGATCCTGCCGAGGGCACAAGATCGTAGCTGAGGTATCAAGCTAAACGTCGAAGTCCAAGCGGAACTACTAGTGAGACTGAAGTCTCTCTGCAAAAACATAAAATATGCAAACGTGAGTACAAATGTACCCAGCAAGACTTACATCAGAACTAACTACATATGCATCATTATGAACAAAGGGGATGGTGGGGTTTAACTGCAGCAAGCCAGCTTTGACTCGGTGGCTATCCTGAACTACGACTGCAAGTAACTCTTTTGAGGTGGCGCACACGAGTCCACATATTCACCATATCAATACACCACTATGGATCCGCTCCCGTCTCCCTACGAGAACGCCATCCATAGCACTCACGCTTATCTTGCGTATTTTAGAGTATCCACTTTCACTTGTCTATGAACTGATATAAGCAACCCAGAAGTCCTTTTCCGCGGACACGGCTATTCGAATAGATGATGATAACCCTGCAGGGGTGTACTTCTTCACACACGCTCTCACCACTTACCGCCGTTTACACGACATGTACTCGGCAACCTTCAAGCGGAAGCCCAACGTGGGTGTCGGCCACGGCCTACCTAAACGCTCAAGTCTCTAGTCCAGGTTTATCGCCTATTCGGGTTCCATCCATGAGGAGATCCGGCCGGAGTTTCGCTCACAGCCCCAAACGATGTGAACAGGGTTCCGTGACACCAAACGGGCGCCCGGTTTACCCGGCCACGTGCCTACCGCATCACAGCCCACCCCTACGGTCAGCGCTGCGCACGGCCTCCAGCATACTACAAACACCAGAAACTACTTGCAACTCCTGGACAGAGGACAAGGGTGATCAAGAAGCCGAGAGGGTCCATTGGTTTCGGGCCCAATGCGTGGTAGTAGCTGAATCATGGATCACAAACACAGAACTCAGTTCCTGAGGACGGCTGCAATGAGACAACCCACCATGTACTCCTACATGGCCTCTCACCGCTACCTTTACCAAATCGTATTCATACACTTAGCTCACACACAGTAGGACATGTTCACACGCCTCTGATTCATCCCCGATGAATCAGACCTGACTCAACTCTAAGCAGTAGCAGGCATGACAAACAAACATGAATGAGTAGGCACAACAGGGCTCAAACAACTCCTACTCATGCTAGTGGGTTTCATCTAATTACTGTGGAATGACAGGTCATGCAGAGGATAAAGGGGTTCAGCTACCGCAGCAAGTAACAGTTGAATCGCTGTTGTCCTAATGCAGTAAAAGAGAGCAGGAGCGAGAGAGTAGGATCGTATCGGAATGAACAAGGGGGGGTTTTGCTTGCCTGGCACTTCTGAAGATAACATTGAGTCTTCATCAGTGTCAACGATCACATCATCGGTATCACGTCTATCGAGAGGGGACAAATACCGGCAACACAGAAGGGAACACAATCAATGCAATGCTCAATATGATGCATGATCATGACATGGCAATATGAATGTGTTTTGGGCTAATGCAACTAGCAACAGATTAAATGAAGTTGGTTTGAATCCAAGATTCAAATTCAAACTCCATATGTGGATATTTAAATGCCCTTTATATGATTTGTGCTAAACAGCAGCTATAAGTTGTTCTAACATGCATGAAAATGGTACAGATGGATTCCTTGAATTTTTCTGATAATTTTTCATATATAATTTATTTCATTTGGAGTTACGGTTAATTTTCTATGATTTTTAGAAGTTATAGGCATTTTCTGGAATTTCAGAATTAAATTAAATCCAGAAAACATTACTGCGTCAGCATGACGTTGGCATGACGTCAGCAAGTCAACAGGGGCCGGCTCGGGTCAAACCTGACCTGTGGGTCCCATCCGTCAGTGACTAACCTAACTAATCTAATTTAGTTAGTGGCCTGGGGCCCATTGTCAGTGTCTATTAAACTAACTAATATTTAGTTAACACTAATCCTAGCCTAATTGACAGGCCGGCCCCACATGTCATGGACACAGGGGGGGTCCCGCCGTGGTCAAAGTGGGTCAAACCCACCGGCGTTTAGCCGCCGGCGGGGTCAAACACGGCGGAGGAGCTGCGGGTTTCGCGCTCCGGCGTCCAAACGGACGGAGGAGACCACCTACGGGCAGCTGGTGATCCAGCGCGTCGAGTGGTGCAGTCAGTTATGCCGGGGGCAACCTGCATCGACGGCGGCGAGCTCGGTTGCGGCCGCCGGAGTTCGGGCGTGGGTGCGGGCAGCGTTGCGGTGTGCGAGCAAGCGATCTGAGGCACTAATGGTGGCCTACGTGATGCGGTGAACAAGATGGACGGGTCGACTGAGCCGTTGCGTGGCCGGAGTCACGCCGGCGGTGAGCACAGGCGGCGGCGGGTGCGGGTGAGCTCGGTGCAGCAGCTACGGCGTGCGAGAGAGGGAGCGGAGAAGGGGAACAGGGGCAGGAGCTCACTGCGGTGGCGACGAGGCGAACGGCGGGCTCGGGGAGGGGCTGGTGACGACGGGAGGTTGCCGGCGATCTCGGTGGCCCGAGGAGGAAGAAGACGTCGGGGACGGCGCTCCGAGGCTTCCGGCGTCACATGGGTTGGTGGAGACGAAGAAGAAGGCGCGGCGGTTCTTCTGGAGGCATCGGCGAGGCGAGGGGTGGCCGGTGGCCGCGGCGAACAGCGTCGGTGGCGACGGCTGCGCTCGGCACGAGAGGGAGAGAGAAACAGAGGAGGGGGAGAGCTCGGGAGAGAGTGAGGGGCGGTCGGGGAGGCCGCGTGTCGACGTCCAGGGCGTCCCGAGCGTCGGGGGAGAGCGGTAAGCAGGAGCTGGCGAGGCGCGTGGCCAGCGCGCGGCGGGCACGCGCTCGTCCTTCTGTCCAGGGAGGAAGACGACAGGGAGGCTGTGGTGGTGGGCTGGGCCGGCCACTTGGGCCGCCAGGTAAGCCCAGGTGAGATTCCTTCTCTCTCTATGCTTTCTGTTTTATATTTCTGTTTTCTATTTTGTTCTGTTTTGTTTTGGTTTAGTAAAAATACTAAACCATTTTATAAAATCCTGAAAATAATTATGTGGCTAGAACTAAAATATACCAAACCACATAAAATGTTCCAGAATTATTGGACATATATTAATTATATATAAAATATAAATCCAATGCAAATAGTTATTGAATTAATTCAAATGGCCAAAACAAATATTTCTGTGACTCCAAAAATATTGGTTTGAATTTTACCTCTTACCAATATTTCTATAGAATAACAGGAACATTTTCTTGGATTCATTTGAGAAGAATTAAATGTTGGTTATTTTTAGAGGTTTTCTGAGGCTTTTGAAAATTCCTCAATTCAAGTTTCATTTGAATTTAAACATGATGCAACACATGACTAGCTAGCTCAGTGCATACCAGAACTAGGGATGTGACAACTCACCCCCACTAAATAAGAATCTCGTCCCGAGATTCAAGACGTGAGGTAAGAGGACAAGGGGACACTAAGCTAGCTCAAACTTCACGATCCAATTGTCCTTCTCGAGGATGCTGATTCATTGCTTCAAATCGATCTTGACGTCTTGCTCTGAGAAATCCTGTCAACATGACACGGAGGGAAGGAGGAGACTCTAGAATGGTCAATCTCCTCGAAGATCGAACAACTCAAGACTAACTCACGGAATGAGACATAGAACCATCTCTCGAGCTGAGAGACGAAGCATACCTCTAGAGGGATGGAGTGGAGCAGGTGATGAGGTTCACTAGGTAGACAACAATTCCAGACTTAAGAATGTGGCGATCGGTTGTCAACGTAGCGAGGAGTTGAATTGCCATGATACCACGACGAAACATCCTGGAGAAGGGTGATTCGTAGATTATTATCTTAAGTGGCAAAAAGAATTACCTTTGATTCAGAGATCATTGAAACTCTTTAAACCAGCCTAAGGCAATTCTCGAGCGATCATTTGGAGGGGGTCGGTAGAATGGCATACTCGGACTTGGATGATGTGGATTACCTTGTTGAAGACAACGCAATGTATGAATTTGCTTACCACCAGAAATGGAAGAGACCCATGGTAGAATGGCACATTGGCGGTGCAAGCTGGGAACAAAATGCAAATGATGGGAATGATTCTGGTAACTAAGGAAGAACCCAACAATAAAGAGTGAATTCACTGTTGAGAAGTTATAGCATAACCGAGGAAGTTGAGAGCAAACCTAGCTAGTGCCGATGGTAACACCTAACGCTTGTGCGTGCTCTCAAGAACTTGAGCATTTCCATAATCATCAAGGTTTTACCAATATCCGTGTCAAGGATTCTGGCAACACAACTTACTACCATGATGAATGGTGATGGATGATGCAGATGCAAAGGAAGATAACACCTTCTCAGATTTCACCTTAGCGAGGCCAAGGAACAGAATCTGGATGATCGACTGAGATACATTTAGCACTCCGCTTCTAATGTTCTCCTTGATGTGTAACCCATTCTTAGATATGGTTTGATATCTAGAACATCAAGTAAAAGGTCGGACTTCGGGATCTCAAAATCCATAGGGGCAACTAGGGAGTAAATCCTACGAAATCCCTATGGGGAGGTGGCCAACTTCCTCAATCAAGATATTATAATAACAGGTCTTCCGGCTGGGTGTGTTGGCCACGACATCCACTTTACCGGTTTTCGAGGGACCGATATTATAGTTCTTGGGAAATGTTCCAAACCATCATATCTGCCTGAGATTCAGATCTGGTTGGTGTCAGGATATTCCAGACTCATCGAGTCTAGGAAGAAAACGGAAGTTTGCAACACAAATCGACGAGATGACGTTGCAAGATTCTCGGGGAATGAACTACGATAGCAAGCTCCAAAACATGAGCTGGTTCTGCTACAAACATGTGAACACGTTGTCCCAGACAAGCATGCCCTCATGGTAGTCTTACAATAAAACACTACCGAGTTCAGGAGGGGGAACCATCAACGAGGGTATCGAAGTCTTGTGCATTACCATGGATTAACACTTAACTCCTTTTCTCGAACAAATCAGTCAGTGGCTTGGGGTGCTACGGAACACATATAGAATGGAGGTTGCAAGTCTCCGAACCACAGAATACTTTCGCACGTGTGCATGACTGATTTGGGATGATTCCAAAGGAAACAAAACTAACTTTCTCAAATTCACGGCGGCAACTTTCACCAAATGCACGTGTATAAGAGGAAGTCACTCCTTTCATCAAACAATTACTTCATGAGCTAGCATGAAGAAAATGCCTTCAAAAGTTTCCAACACTAGCTTAATGTTCAACAACATCATGGAGGAGATAAGGATGTTGCCAATGGGCTCAACAACAATTCATCTAGGTTTCCTTTTAAAAGGAATTCCATAGTTAAGTGAACACGGTGATAGCATTGGTCAGATCAAAGATGTAATGGTGTATGCTCGAGGGATCAACCACGAATAAGACAACATTACGAGCATCGTTGGTACTAATTTGATTTGACGATAGCCCACACTCAAATCAAAGGATTGATAAGACAATAGGTCCAGCAACTGATCACAAGGACCAATCGATGAAGATATCATCTTTCTTCAGCACACCCTACACAAGAATATCCCTTTGGAACGAACTAAGTCAGGCAAGCTTTTATCTTCCAACTCTCCAAGTTGTTGTCTAGCTTAACCAACTAGCTCAGGGATATCTAACACCGATCTTGGAGAGAGGGTGGTTCACAAGAAACCAACTTGATCACGAGCTCAACATAACAGTCAGGCGACAACCTGGTAATACTTCCGAGAAGACATCCAGAAAATCACGAACCACCGGTATGTTACTAAGCTCGAGAACAATCTCGCTTTTGAGGGCAAGACGATATGATCAAATGAGTGAGGACTTGACAAGATCCTAACTCATCAATCGAAGGGTGCACCGAAATAAGGACTAGGTAGCACGATCAGTCTTAGAAGGATGATTCAAAAACCAACACGCTAAGAATGAAATTGTTACCCTTTAACTACCAAGCAACGAGGTTGCTGGGAGTATTGATTTCACACATCACAATTCATTTGTCGGTATTCCGGTTGCATCAACACGAGGGCCGAGGAATGACTAATGATGGTGAGAAGTATCACTACGTCAAAATTCATGAGAGTTGGTGCAGTTCTCATGACAATTCTGACATAAGGGGGGTAATACTCCAAGGTAGAACAGAACCAAAAGCTGGATTGGCATTTGATCTGCGGAATACAACTACTTTGACCCAATCCTAGATATGGATGAGGTACTGGAGTTTGTTTCTCCAAGTCATTCAGGACAGAATGGCTTGACGGACCGCAAAAGTAATAGGCATCGATAAACGAACGCACGCATACTGTTGACTATCAATTGATAGGCGAGGGTCGGAAACAACTAAGATGGGACAAGTCAAAAGAACATATGATTTTCTGAGTTGTGGGTGCATGGATTAGCATGTCGAACGAAGTTCAACATATTTCTTCCGGATAACCCATGCAGAAAGGTAGAACTGGCAGAGCCACAATATATAATGGAGAACTCATCAAGAATAATCCCGTTGTGATATTTCAGTTCAACGAGGAACTTCTGCCATAAGTAGTTCATGGTATTTGGAAGAAGAAGATACCACGGACTTCAAGGACTATCGCAAAGGTTACTAATATCCTAAAGGCACTAGCAATTACTATCAACATGAAGTAGGTAGAGTGAATCTCGGGTTCAAGAACCCAGGAACAGAATACCTATTACTAAGTAGCATCACGGAATGCTTTCGAGAATAAAGGCCAGAATCATCACACTAGGACACAAATCATGGCTAGACCACTAGATGATCCCCTGAGACACCTAGGGTCATAATAATAACTCCAACATAAAGGTCGAGGCAGTAGAGTACCTCAACTCAACAATTAGTGCGATTGAGCTGGCATAAAGGAACATCGAAACCAGAGGGAAAGGATTTTGCAAACGCATCAGACTATTTAGAAACCTGGGATGACTCGGACAGCATAACGGCTGTAAATGCTCAGAAAAGATTTGAGACATTCACAAAAATGGTGGCATAACCACTCAGAAGCACAATATCAAGGTTTGGAGATCAACAGTTAACATACAGAAATAGTAGGAACTGAGCTGAGACTTAAATCCAACAATCTATAAGTCTATGGATTAGTAACACGTGATCCTGATAGAAAGAAGAGATAGCCTAGTTCTTAATCCCCGTAGAAGAGAAGATGATGACTTAGATCATAAGGCCATGAGGTATAAGGAGTAAAAAGAGCCTTACGTTCCATCCCACAATCAATTCCCTTATATAACTAAAGAATTTCTAGACTCAACTTCGACCAGTTTGGCTTGGTAATCCTACAGGCAGTCAAGCTCTGATACCAACGCTGTCAGGACCCCGACTCAATGCCACATAGATCTAGCATGTAACACTTCATATCACTTTGCGGCCTCACGCACGGTATTCCCACGGGTGTCGCCTTACCTTTACCCGGGACCGTTTGCGCCTTTTGGCACACGTATATGACAGTGTCGCTAGCATCCATATGATAAGGAGCCCGGGCTGACATGGCTAGTCGTAAACCCAAAGTGGCACAAACTTACAGGGACAGGCATCCATGACCCAGCATCGAACGTGTCGGTCATTAGCGAGTGAATCCAGGCTGTAGCACTGGGCTAGCAGGACTCCGGTGAACCGGGCTGTAGCGGGCTAACAGGACTCCGGTATTCATCGCGTGACATTTCCCCGAAGGGACAGACACAGGAACGAAGAAGGACACATGCCGGCCAGCCTAGGTGTTCCGGAGCAGTAGCAAGCTACCATGGCTCGGTGGAAACACTAGGAGACATTTCCCGGTAAGAGAGGCTACTAAAGATAAACAACTAGATGGTCAGATCCCACACATACCAAGCATTTCAATAGCATACACACAATATGCTCGATATGTGCAGATACAACATGGCATCACAACATGACTCTACGGCTCACGTAGTTTATTCAATAGGCTCCGAGGAGCGAGACATTACAAACATGGGTCTCATGACCCAACAATCAGAGCATACAAGTCAAAGCACAAGCGGAAGCTATCATGTCTGAGTACAGACATCTATAAATGAAAAAGGCTGAGAAGCCTGACTATCGATCAGATCCTGCCGAGGGCACAAGATCGTAGCTGAGGTATCAAGCTAAACGTCGAAGTCCAAGCGGAACTACTAGTGAGACTGAAGTCTCTCTGCAAAAACATAAAATATGCAAACGTGAGTACAAATGTACCCAGCAAGACTTACATCAGAACTAACTACATATGCATCATTATCAACAAAGGGGATGGTGGGGTTTAACTGCAGCAAGCCAGCTTTGACTCGGTGGCTATCCTGAACTACGACTGCAAGTAACTCTTTTGAGGTGGCGCACACGAGTCCACATATTCACCATATCAATACACCACTATGGATCCGCTCCCGTCTCCCTACAAGAACGCCATCCATAGCACTCACGCTTATCTTGCGTATTTTAGAGTATCCACTTTCACTTGTCTATGAACTGATATAAGCAACCCAGAAGTCCTTTTCCGCGGACACGGCTATTCGAATAGATGATGATAACCCTGCAGGGGTGTACTTCTTCACACACGCTCTCACCACTTACCGCCGTTTACACGACATGTACTCGGCAACCTTCAAGCGGAAGCCCAACGTGGGTGTCGGCCACGGCCTACCTAAACACTCAAGTCTCTAGTCCAGGTTTATCGCCTATTCGGGTTCCATCCATGAGGAGATCCGGCCGGAGTTTCGCTCACAGCCCCAAACGATGTGAACAGGGTTCCGTGACACCAAACGGGCGCCCGGTTTACCCGGCCACGTGCCTACCGCATCACAGCCCACCCCTACGGTCAGCGCTGTGCACGGCCTCCAGCATACTACAAACACCAGACACTACTTGCAACTCCTGGACAGAGGACAAGGGTGATCAAGAAGCCGAGAGGGTCCATTGGTTTCGGGCCCAATGCGTGGTAGTAGCTGAATCATGGATCACAAACACAGAACTCAGTTCCTGAGGACGGCTGCAATGAGACAACCCACCATGTACTCCTACATGGCCTCTCACCGCTACCTTTACCAAATCGTATTCATACACTTAGCTCACACACAGTAGGACATGTTCACACGCCTCTGATTCATCCCCGATGAATCAGACCTGACTCAACTCTAAGCAGTAGCAGGCATGACAAACAAACATGAATGAGTAGGCACAACAGGGCTCAAACAACTCCTACTCATGCTAGTGGGTTTCATCTAATTACTGTGGAATGACAGGTCATGCAGAGGATAAAGGGGTTCAGCTACCACAGCAAGTAACAGTTGAATCGCTGTTGTCCTAATGTAGTAAAAGAGAGCAGGAGCGAGAGAGTAGGATTGTATCGGAATGAACAAGGGGGGGTTTTGCTTGCCTGGCACTTCTGAAGATAACATTGAGTCTTCATCAGTGTCAACGATCACATCATCGGTATCACGTCTATCGAGAGGGGACAAATACCGGCAACACAGAAGGGAACACAATCAATGCAATGCTCAATATGATGCATGATCATGACATGGCAATATGAATGTGTTTTGGGCTAATGCAACTAGCAACAGATTAAATGAAGTTGGTTTGAATCCAAGATTCAAATTCAAACTCCATATGTGGATATTTAAATGCCCTTTATATGATTTGTGCTAAACAGCAGCTATAAGTTGTTCTAACATGCATGAAAATGGTACAGATGGATTCCTTGAATTTTTCTGATAATTTTTCATATATAATTTATTTCATTTGGAGTTACGCTTAATTTTCTATGATTTTTAGAAGTTATAGGCATTTTCTGGAATTTCAGAATTAAATTAAATCCAGAAAACATTACTGCGTCAGCATGACGTTGGCATGACGTCAGCAAGTCAACAGGGGCCGGCTCGGGTTAAACCTGACCTGTGGGTCCCATCCGTCAGTGACTAACCTAACTAATCTAATTTAGTTAGTGGCCTGGGGCCCATTGTCAGTGTCTATTAAACTAACTAATATTTAGTTAACACTAATCCTAGCCTAATTGACAGGCCGGCCCCACATGTCATGGACACAGGGGGGGTCCCGCCGTGGTCAAAGTGGGTCAAACCCACCGGCGTTTAGCCGCCGGCGGGGTCAAACGCGGCGGAGGAGCTGCGGGTTTCGCGCTCCGGCGTCCAAACGGACGGAGGAGACCACCTACGGGCAGCTGGTGATCCAGCGCGTCGAGTGGTGCAGTCAGTTATGCCGGGGGCGACCTGCATCGACGGCGGCGAGCTCGGTTGCGGCCGCCGGAGTTCGGGCGTGGGTGCGGGCAGCGTTGCGGTGTGCGAGCAAGCGAGCTGAGGCACTAATGGTGGCCTACGTGATGCGGTGAACAAGATGGACGGGTCGACTGAGCCGTTGCGTGGCCGGAGTCACGCCGGCGGTGAGCACAGGCGGCGGCGGGTGCGGGTGAGCTCAGTGCAGCAGCTACGGCGTGCGAGAGAGGGAGCGGAGAAGGGGAACAGGGGCAGGAGCTCACTGCGGTGGCGACGAGGCGAACGGCGGGCTCGGGGAGGGGCTGGTGACGACGGGAGGTCGCCGGCGATCTCGGTGGCCCGAGGAGGAAGAAGACATCGGGGACGGCGCTCTGAGGCTTCCGGCGTCACATGGGTTGGTGGAGACGAAGAAGAAGGCGCGGCGGTTCTCCTGGAGGCATCGGCGAGGCGAGGGGTGGCCGGTGGCCGCGGCGAACAGCGTCGGTGGCGACGGCTGCGCTCGGCACGAGAGGGAGAGAGAAACAGAGGAGGGGGAGAGCTCGGTTGAGAGTGAGGGGCGGTCGGGGAGGCCGCGTGTCGACGTCCAGGGTGTCCCGAGCGTCGGGGGAGAGCGGTAAGCAGGAGCTGGCGAGGTGCGTGGCCAGCGCGCGGCGGGCACGCGCTCGTCCTTTTGTCCAGGGAGGAAGACGACAGGGAGGCTGTGGTGGTGGGCTGTGCCGGCCACTTGGGCCGCCAGGTAAGCCCAGGTGAGATTCCTTCTCTCTCTCTCTGCTTTCTGTTTTATATTTCTGTTTTCTATTTTGTTCTGTTTTGTTTTGGTTTAGTAAAAATACTAAACCATTTTATAAAATCCTGAAAATAATTATGTGGCTAGAACTAAAATATACCAAACCACATAAAATGTTCCAGAATTATTGGACATATATTAATTATATATAAAATATAAATCCAATGCAAATAGTTATTGAATTAATTCAAATGGCCAAAACAAATATTTCTGTGACTCCAAAAATATTGGTTTGAATTTTACCTCTTACCAATATTTCTATAGAATAACAGGAACATTTTCTTGGATTCAGTTGAGAAGAATTAAATGTTGGTTATTTTTAGAGGTTTTCTGAGGCTTTTGAAAATTCCTCAATTCAAGTTTCATTTGAATTTAAACATGATGCAACACATGACTAGCTAGCTCAGTGCATACCAGAACTAGGGATGTGACATATGAGAACAAGGTGTGGACTTTGGTTGACTTTCCCGATGATCAGCAAGCCATCGTGAATAAATGGATCTTCAAGAAGAAGACTGATATTGACAGTAACGTTACTGTCTACAAAGCTCGACTTGTTGCGAATGGTTTTCGACAAGTTCTAGGAGTTGACTACGATGAGACCTTCTCACCCGTAGCGATGCTTAAGTCCGTCCGAATCATGTTAGCAATTGCCACATTTTATGATTATGAAATTTGGCAAATGGATGTAAAGACTGCATTCCTGAATGGATTTCTAGAAGAAGAGTTGTATATGATGCAACCTGAAGGTTTTATCGATCCAAAGGGTGCTAACAAAGTGTTCAAGCTCTAGCGGTCCATTTATGGACTGGTGCAAGCCTCTCGGAGTTGGAATAAATGTTTTGATAGTGTGATCAAAGCATATGGTTTTATATAGACTTTTGGAGAAGCCTGTATTTACAAGAAAGTGAGTGGGAGCTCTTTAGCATTTCTAATATTATATGTGGATGACATTACTATTGATTGGAAATGATATAGAATTTCTGGATAGCATAAAAGAATACTTGAATAAGAGTTTTTCAATGAAAGACCTCTGTGAAGCTGCTTATATATTGGGCATCAAGATCTATAGAGATAGATCAAGACGCTTAATTGGACTTTCACAAAGCACATACCTTGATAAAGTTTTTAAGAAGTTCAAAATGGATCAAGCTAAGAAAGGGTTCTTGCCTGTGTTACAAGGTGTGAAGTTGAGTAAGACTCAATGCCCGACCACTGCAGAAGATAGAGAGAAAATGAAAAGTGTTCCCTGTGCTTGCCAAATAAAAATTACCAACACCAACCCTGCTCCATCTAAGCATTGGCATCCACCACCATTAGTGGGATGTGTGGCGCTCACTGTGGACGGATCTTTCTCGGCAGCAAATCCTCTAACCAAATACTAGTAGCTTAGACTTCAAAAATTACTAGTAGCTTATATTGGTAGTTTTCTAGGGGTGTACTCTTTTCTGAAAGAAGCACCAATCTATTTTTCTTTATTTGTACACAGTGTCACAACTTTGACCCAAAGGTCCAAAGCTATTTTAGGGTGATTGTCCTAGTACTCGGAGACTGATTCTAAGCATGATTTTTATTAGTTGTCACACTGATTGTAAGCATGAGCAGATGGAATATTAGGTTAGTGCGAAGCTTACCTTAAACCCTACCGACGCCATTGAAACGAGGCGAACATCGAGGGAACCGTGGAGAATGGCTGGGAAGCGACGTCGCGCCATCCGGACTCCTCTTGCGATGGGAGAACGAATACTCATGTGGCTCCGGCTGGCTCTGCGCCCTCACGAAAGGCACACCATACTCGATCGATTCGTTATCCTCTGGGTGCTCGACCTACGACCTATATGCCCACCACCTCCGCCTGACTTTCACCTCGGGCAAATCTGTCTGCTCCATCGCCCAGAGGAGATACTCGATGAACTCGAAGGACCGCGGCGTGACTGCCGCCGAGGAGTACATCGCCGCCCTCATCGTCGTCGTCTCGCTCTTTCGCATACATTGCCACATGGCCCTCACCGTCCTCGAAATTACCCACTCATTGTCACACCAAGTAAGGATCTCCTTCAACCTGGCTAACTTTTCCTGGTCGCCACCGGTGATCTGCCTGATTCGCGGTTGCATCCCCTCCATAGATGTCCTTCTGAGTGGTTCGGTGCTAGCTTTGGAAGATGGGGGGAGAGACGATGGTCTTGCAATAGAGAAGAGGGAGAGGCGATACGGTGGTTTTGGAATGGAGATGATGGAAAGGAGAGGTTCCCCTGCCTTTCGGTCACTGACAGGTGATTCTTAGAGAACAAACTGCAAGTTTCAGTTTCAGATAAGAAACTCCAAGTTCAGTTTCAAATAAGAAACTGCAACTTTCAGAGGCAGAGAATTTATATTAAGACGGCCTTTTCAAACAGTGTTAACATCATGCTGGAAGTTTTATTCATGGTCGAAACTGGAACTACCAGCCAGTTAACATCATGCTAATCAACATTCATGCATAGCACATCTTCATATGATGCACAATCAAAAAGATATGCTATTTTTAAGATGCCCACACAATGTCGAGTGTGCGAAAAACAGAGAAAACGAGGGACGAAGTTTTGGCAAGTGTTGGACATGGTGTGCATAGATGACAATTGGGACCCACATGTCAATAAAGGCAGAGGCAAAAAATTTGGAGATATTTTCTCTGCACAGGTGGAATCGAACCCGGGCGGAACAGCTGTCGGGTAGTGTCACTCGGCGACTAGGCTAGTTCAGTTGTTTCGTTACTAATAAGGCACTTCCTCAGGTGGTCGGATCTTCTCCTGCGCCTTTGTGCGCTCGCCGCGACACCGCTGTTTGCCGTTGTGAACATGTTGAACAAACGAGAGGAATCTGGAGAGGACTGTACGTGGAGAGGCGGACAGTCGGGACCCACCAGGTCTATGGCCGTACGTAAGCAAGTGCCTCATCAAAAAAAATACTTCCTCCTAATGCTATACTTACGGTGGGGCCCATGGGTTTGTCAACATAGTTACATTTTGACATTGAGAGTCTCAAAAAGAGAGAACATGGCGACTCCCACCTCTCCACCGCCACCCTAACCCTAGCCACCCACCACCGCCGGCGATCTCCACACCTCTCCGTGGGTTTTGCCATCTGATCGGCTCATCATTCCCGGCGTCTCCCCCTCTCTCTTCTGGTTGTCATCTTCCTCATGGCGGTCCATGCAGCAATCTCCCTGGGATTGGATTTCTCCCCGGGGATGAAGTTTGCATCTGAGATCCAACGTAACTTCAACAGATCGGTGCATCCCACGTCGGACACGGGCCACTTCATTATGGTGGTGTCCTTTGCACGGCATACATTCCGACTTGATGAAGAGAATGTGGGGTTCGCTCTTGAGGTGGCCATCAGAGGATATTGTTCACATCTCAAGGTATCTTTCCTCCACCATGGAGTTTTCTCATTCCACGTTTCTTGCAAGGAAGTGGGTTTTTTCATTCTGCACCAAAGGAGTTTTGTTTGTGATCAGTTCAAGTGTTTCTTCCACCTTTGGGGTCATGGCGGCCCAGATTGGAAGAAAGAATTTAGCCTCTGGCAATCTGAATGCCAAGAGGAATGGGTTTTAGTTAGCCCCTCTAAGAGACGAGCTCGCCTTGGTTTAGAGGCCATGCAACATGCTCCGGCCAAATCCTCTCTTCGTGCTCGCGTGGCCAAATTTGTTCCTAAGAAACGTGCTACGTTCGCCACGTTCATGCAATACCCGACACGTAAGGGATATAGCTATGGCCCGTCCACCGATGAGGTGGCCACGGTTAGAGCAGCTGGTTATCATGTTTCGTCCCATGAGGATGCGGATGTGTCTTCTCCGGTGACGACCTCGCTGCTGGCAAGGCTAGCGATTCAGTTTGGAACAGTCCCGCATTCCCCGAAGGGTTTATCTCCTACTCGTTTAAACCCTGGATCCTCGGGTGGTTCATTAGTTTTTGCCTTGGAAGGTTTGGACTCTCCACCTCAATTGGGCTCGAGGGTCCAGCCCATCTGCCTGTCTGATGACGAAAGTAGCAGCTCATCACCCCTGGCCTCAAGAGCCTCTTCCGCTCAGGATATTATTAGGGATCTGCAAAGTTTTGACGATATGATTGAAGATATGGCTGCGACTTATTGGGACTGTTAGAATTGTTTGGCTAGGCGCCACACGTCAGAGACATGCACGAATCAGGTCCGCTGCCGCAATTGTTTTCGTTCGGGACACGTTAAAAAAAACTACACCGGACAGCTGCCTGAGTCCGTCTGGGTGCCTAAAGTCCCATCACCGGGTTTTGGGAAGCAGGACAGAAAAGAGGACTTCCTTTCCTCCCAGGCCCCTCTAGTTTCTCGAGGCCAAACGACTCCGGAGAAAACCCCATCCTCTGCTTCTCCGCCGCCACCATCACCGCCTATCCGCCCTGCCTCGCCTACCCAAACTTCCTCCAGCTCCGGTCCAGCTCCTACTCCACAGCCTCCAATGGCGGTGTACGCGATTGACCCACATCGCTTCATCCCTACGGGTTTTGACATTGAAGATGGCGGAGCGGACCGTCTACCCCGCACCTTCTACACACTGGCCGTTCCTCCACCCCGAGCGCATGAGCAGTACATGGTGGCCATTGTGGAGCCGATCCCACCTCCCGAGCTGGTTGGTGTCCGTCCTCAGCAGGTTCTTGATTTCCTAGTTCAGGTGATGCATGTTTCGGTTATTTCTGCTCAAACTTGGTTCCAAGGAGTCGGTCTATTTGAGATGGAAGATCCAGTTGTCAGGGGTTCTTTTACTCTGCACCCGCCGTTTCCTTTAGGTGTTGATGATGACGGCAATGAGTTCTTTGTCCGATTTATCCCACATAATCAGAGTGAGGGTTTCCGTGCTATTCATGGCCAACGGACAGGGTGGTTGATGTTCATCGGCATCCCTCTAGATTATAGAAATACTCAATGCATTGCTGATATGGTTGGCACATTCGGGCAGTTTCATTACTGGAATAGCACGGACAGGCGCAAGGTTAGATCTTTGGTCCGTGCCTCGTTCCCTGATAATGCGCTAGTCCCTCGCTCGGTGACCTTTAGGGAATTTGCCAACTGGGGCGAGGTCATGGTGTCATGGTCTGCTGGCTGTTATATTTTATCAGGAGAATTTGCTGGTGCTATGATCCCAGTGTCGTGGTTCTAAGCCTGACAGTAGAGTGGGGGGTAGGTATGGAGAGGCAAGGTCCTAGCTATGGAGAGGTTGTAAACACAAAGGATGTACGAGTTCAGGCCCTTCTCGGAAGAAGTAATAGCCCTACGTCTCGGAGCCCGGAGGCGGTCGAGTGGATTATGAGTATATGAACTACAAGGTGCCGAACCCCTCTGCCTGTGGAGGGGGGTGGCTTATATAGAGTGCGCCAGGACCCCAGCCAGCCCACGTAGGAGAGGGTTTAAGGTGAGTTAAGTCTGGGGCGTTACTGGTAACGCCCCACATAAAGTGCCTTTACTATCATAAAGTCTACTTGATTACAGGCCGTTGCAGTGCAGAGTGCCTCTTGACCTCCTGGTGGTCGAGTGAGTCTTCGTGGTCGAGTCCTCCAGGCCAGTCGAGTGAATCCTCGTCGGTCGACTGGAAGGCGACCTCTTCTAAGGATGTCCTGGGGTAAGTTACTTGGATCAGGTCCATGACCCTACCCTAGGTACATAACCCCATCATTAGCCCCCGAATGGATTGAGGCTTCGAGTGAAGAAGGAGTTGATGTCGTTTCCGATTAACCTTTGCGCTCTGGTCGTGCGCTGTCCTGGACCAAAGAATCTCTTCGTCGACAGGAAGCAACTTGCCTTCAGTCGACTCGATCCATTCTGTTTTTGCGTCGAGTGATCTTTCAGGCTTCGACGATCTCCGAGCGACGGATCGCCGGAAACACCGCGCCTGACAGACTGATTTGCTGTTCGCGGATTCCGCGGGATGTGAAATTTTGGGACGCGCGTGAAGCGGGGCGGACCGCGGCGTTCGGATGGGACGGGGCATGGACGCCTCGATCTCCGCGCCGCCTTTTTCGCCACGTATCCCGTCTGCATAACTTCTCCAAATATGATTAGATCGACCGGGCCCACCTGTCATCCACTCGGAAGGGACCTTATAAACGTGCCCGGCGAGGATTTCTGTGCTGCGCCTCCGCATTCTCTCTCTCTCTCTGCTTCCTTCTTCCCCGCCCAGCATGCTCGCTCTCGTCTCCGCACCACTTCCCTTCGCGCATCTCGCCGGCGACTATGGCCAAGGAGAAGACGGCGGCGCTGGAGCGCGCAAAGAAGGCGTCGGCGTCGGAGAAGGCGAAGGGGAGATCCACCAGCCGCGGAGGGTCCTCGTCCAGATCCCGCCTGCCGAAAGGCTGGGTCCAAGGAGACTGGATCCAGTCGACCATCACGGAGAATGACCTCCTCGACATGGCCAACGAGGGCTTGATCCCCCACGGAGCTGCGAGGCTTCCGGGGAAGGAGTGGCAGCCTCAGCCAGAAGAGGGTGAGTGTGTGCTTTTGGCCACCCATGTTGATCGTGGGTTTTCCTTGCCGCCGAGTGTTTTCTTTCGTGGCTTCTTGAATTTCTTCGGAGCGCAGCTCCACCACTTTACCCCAAACTCCATTGCCTATCTTGCTGCGTTCGTGTCCATGTGTGAGGGTTTCTTGGGCTGTCGACCGCACTGGGGTTTGTTCAAACATATATTCACGTGTCGATCTCAGACCGTGAAGAAGGCGAGCCCAGGTGATGAGAGAACCCGAGTCGTCCAAATGTGTGGGGGTCTGGGGATTCAGGTGAGGAATAAGAGCACCTTCCCGCCCATGACATTTCCCGAGTCCGTCAGAGGCTGGCAGTCGACTTGGTTCTACTGCCAGGTCCAGTCGACGCCAGGGCAGTCGAGTGGACTCCCTCCGTTTACCATGGACCGAGTGAGCAAGCCCTCCCCTCTGAAGTTGATTCCGGAGGAGAAAGCTGACGTGAAGATGTTGATGGAGCGCGTGGTGCAGTTGGTTCGGGAGGGAGTGACGGGCATGGACCTCCTGGAGGTTTTCCTCAGGCGTCGCATCCAGCCTCTCCAGTTCCGGAGCCACTGCATGTGGTTGTACTGTGGGACCGAAGACGAGACTAGAGTCCATCCAGAAGCAGTCGACGATGTCACTCTGGAAAGATGGATGGCAGCCGTCACCGGAAACAAGGATAACCCACGCGGAGCTAGAAGGATTCCTCCACTCGACCACAACAGCGACTCAAACAAGGTACACTTGCTCTGCTCTCCACTGCGCCCTTGTCGTATTCATTTCTGTTAACCCTGCCGACTGGTCGACTGATCCTTGTCTGGGCATCTGCTAGGCCCTCACCGAGCTGTACTCGATGCCCAATGGGGCACAAGCTTCGACTGAGGAGGGCGAGGCAAGCGGGGGCGAGAGCCAGGAAGAGGAGGAATGGGACTCGGATGTTGCAGAGGATGATGACGACGACGATGATGATGACGGTGATGAAGACGACGTCGAGGACGAGGAAGAAGAGGAGGAGGAGGTCGTACCACCGCGCTCAGAAAGGCGGTCGAAGCTTGTCCACGACCCTTCGACCGAACGTGGTAAGGGGGTTGCGACCGCCACTCAGTCGACCAAGCGCCCTCGGACCACCTCTCCGGTGCCGACTGAAAAGGCGTCGAAGCAGCCCAGGGCGGCCTCGTCGAAGCCGATCAAGCTCTTGCCGAAGATGAAGGTGTCCATCCCCACCATATCAGGGTAACCGTGCTGCTCATATTTTCTTATTCTGGGTGAACTTTATCTCTGGTCGACGCTGAAGCTAGTCGACTGATCCTTTGGAGTTGCAGTGCTGCTACTTCTGAAACCTCAGCTCGGGCTGATGACCACGAGATGGAGGACGCAGCAACTTCGAACCCAGGTACTGTATTCTTGACGCCGTTCTTAGTCGACTGACTCGCGATCTCTGATCCTGATTCTTCTCCGCAGCTCCACCCAATACTGTTATCAATCTTCCTGATGATGATGAGGATGAAGAACCGCTGAAGCGCAGGAGGAGTCGGAAAGCATCCGCCAGTAAGGTGCCTGAGGATGTGACGGCGCCTAAGATTCTGACTGTGGAGGAAGAGAACACCACTCGACACACGGTGTCCTTCGCAAATCCACTGATGAGTGCTCAGCAGCCCTCCCTCTTCACGACGCACCACGTCCCAGAGGACCAAGCTGGCGCAGCGAAGGAGGCAATACGCCAGGCGGGACTCATGATGGAGCAGCTGAAGACCATCCGAGACGCGAGCCAGGCAGCTTATGACGCCAGTTCTGCCCTCCAAAGCAATGTCCAGGTCAGTCGACCGCTGTTTGTTCTGTTGGATATGCTACCAAAAACTTTTCTTTTCCGGAATTTATAGTAGTCACCCAGTGGGTGTGTCGAATAAACTCCGTGTTAGCGGGGGCACGCTGAGTGCACCCGCTGGGTGTAGTCCCCAAGGCTAAGGTCGACTGCTGGCTGTCGGCCTTAGGCTTTATAATGTCAATCTTTCTGTCAGTCGACTGGTCGACTGGATTTCACGAACCGGTGGGGGCACGCTGAGTGCACCCACTGGGTGTAGTCCCCGAGACTGTGGTCAACTGCTTGCAGTTGATCACAGTCTTAGAGAATGCATCTTTTTTTTTCTTTCTTTTTTTTTGAGGTCGACTGGTCGACTTTGTCTTCAACAGGATTAGTGGGGGCACGCTGAGTGCACCCACTGGGTGTAGTCCCCGAGACTACGGTCGAATGCTTGTATTCGGCTGTAGTCTTAGAAACGTGTGTTTTTCCCTTTTTCACTCGGAAGTGAATTATATTTGACATTTAGTCGATTGGTTCTTTGCAGAACTCTTGTGATCTTGTGGCTCGCTACTCAGAGCTGGAACAAAAGCATACTCAAGTCGAGCTGAGCTTGAAGCTGGTTCAGGAGAAGCTGACAAAGGCAAAGGAGGAGACCGAAGGTATGTTCGGTGAGACCCTGACGACTGCTTTTCCCCTTGCTTGTTTCAAAATCTGATCTTGCTGTAACTTGCAGGTAAGGTAAGGGAAGCCCAGCAGAAGAAAGACCTTGAGCTAGCTGAGAAGATCAAGCTTGTCGACGAGAAGTTAGCTTCAGTCACCAAGCTTGAACAAGACAATGCCAATCTGAAAGCTGCTCTTGGGATTGCCAACAAGGAGGTCAGTCGACTGAAAACTGATAAAGCTGCCCTGACCGACCAAGTCAGCAAATTGACTGGGAAGAAAACTGATCTGGAGGCCTTCCTGAGTGGACTTGCCAAGAAGCTGTTTCTTATGCTTGAAGGTAAACCTCTATGCTTGGCAGACATTTCCAATTGTGGTTTTTCCATTCGACCATCCCCTTGACTTAGTGATCACCCTTACAGAATTTTGTCAAAACTTTGAAGAAGAAACTAGCCGGCTGGAGCCAAACCTCGACCCCGTCAATTCTCCGGTGAACGACGAAGTTGCCATGGAAGTTTTCCGACTGGAGTCCCGTGTTGCAGCTGTCGTGGACTATCTCGCAAAGCTGAAGGCTGCCACATCGCGCATCGAGTCGACGCTCTGGCCTGAGGAGACACTTCAGAATGACCTTGAGTCGCTGATGGCCCGCTTGAACGCGATCCCTGGTCGAGTGCAGGAGTGGAAGAAGTCCTCGGCTCGGTGTGGTGCAGATGTCGCTTTGTGTCTGGCCCGAGTCCACTGCAAAGATGCGCGAGAGGAGAAGCTGGCGGCCCTTCGGGTGGCCAATACCAAGAAGCACGACTTCAGGTCCTTTATGGAAACTTTCCATGCAGCTGCCACTCGGATCGCCGACGGAATTGACCTTGATGAATTCGTTGCACCTTCCAGCCCTCCACAGGAGGGGTAAAAAACTTCTTCTGGCTAGACGCTTTAAATTTGCCTCGGTATGCCGAGTGGAATTGTAACCAACAAACCTTAACGGGCTTGATGCCTGAGCACTTTCGATTCCTTTAGATGTCGATTCAAACTTGAATTTGGTGCTTGAATATGATTGCCTTCGGCTCGAAATGTCTTTTGCAGGTTCAAAGCAAGGCGCCTTTATTGCAATCGACTTATTCTTCGGTCCACTTAGGCGAGCACTGGGCCGCAGCTAAGCCTCCGAGTGGAAGTTTGGCTTACCACTCGGTAGGATTTTTATAACTTAGGCGAGCACAGGGCTGCAGCTAAGCCTCCGAGTGAGAGGGTCGCTCTTCACTCGGTAGGATTTTTATAACTTAGGCGAGTGCTTGGACTGCAACTAAGCCCCCGAGTGAGAGGGTTGCTCCTCACTCGGTAGGATTTTGATAAACTTAGGCGAGCACAGGGCTGCAGCTAAGCCCCCGAGTGAGAGGGTTGCTCTTCACTCGGTAGGATTTTTGTAACTTAGGCGAGTGCTTGGACTGCAGCTAAGCCCCCGAGTGAGAGGATTGCTCTCCACTCGGTAGGATTTTTGTAACTTAGGCGAGTGCTTGGACTGCAGCTAAGCCCCCGAGTGAGAGGGTTGCTCTTCACTCGGTAGGATTTTTATAACTTAGGCGAGTGCTTGGACTGCAGCTAAGCCCCCGAGTGAGAGGGTTGCTCTTCACTCGGTAGGATTTTTATAACTTAGGCGAGCGCTTGGACTGCAGCTAAGCCCCCGAGTGAGAGGGTTGCTCTTCACTCGGTAGGATTTTTATAACTTAGGCGAGTGCTTGGACTGCAGCTAAGCCCCCGAGTGAGAGGGTTGCTCTTCACTCGGTAGGATTTTGATAAACTTAGGCGAGTCCTTGGACTGCAGCTAAGCCTCCGAGTGGAAGGCTGGCTTACCACTCGGTAGGATTTTGATAAACTTAGGCGAAACGGATTCGCGGCTAAGCCTCCGAGTGGGAGTCTGGCTCACCACTCGGTAGGATTTTTACAAACTTAGGCGAAACGGATTCGCAGCTAAGTCACCCACTGAGGGGGAATTTTATGTGGACAAAAATAAAAAGTGACAGAAATTATGGAGGGACTATGACACTATTATTTTGAGGTCCATGAACTACAAAAGTACTTTATTGCAACTCATCCGAGTGATAAAACTTAAGTGTAGAATGGGCGGAGTAGCTCCGCGTTCCAAGCTCGGGGCTCGTCGATATTATGCTCGACGTTGTAAAGACGGTACGCCCCGTTGTGGAGGACCTTGGTGACGATGAAGGGGCCTTCCCAAGAAGGAGCAAGCTTGTGTGGTTTGTGCTGATCCACTCGGAGAACCAAATCCCCTTCCTGGAAGGCTCG
>NC_041386.1:648439962-648562619 GCF_002162155.2 Triticum dicoccoides
GTAGGATTTTGATAAACTTAGGCGAGTCCTTGGACTGCAGCTAAGCCCCCGAGTGAGAGGATGGCTCTCCACTCGGTAGGATTTTGATAAACTTAGGCGAGTGCTTGGACTGCAGCTAAGCCCCCGAGTGAGAGGGTCGCTCTTCACTCGGTAGGATTTTTATAAACTTAGGCGAGTGCTTGGACTGCAGCTAAGCCTCCGAGTGGAAGGCTGACTTACCACTCGGTAGGATTTTGATAAACTTAGGCGAGTCCTTGGACTGCAGCTAAGCCTCCGAGTGAAAGGCTGGCTTACCACTCGGTAGGATTTTGATGAACTTAGGCGAAACGGATTCGCGGCTAAGCCTCCGAGTGGGAGTCTGGCTCACCACTCGGTAGGATTTTTACAAACTTAGGCGAAACGGATTCGCAGCTAAGTCACCCACTGAGGGGAATTTCATTGGACAAAAATAAAAAGTGACAGATATTATGGAGGAACTATGACACTATTATTTTGAGGTCCATGAACTACAAAAGTACTTTATTGCAACTCATTCGAGTGATAAAACTTAAGTGTAGAATGGGCGGAGTAGCTCCGTGTTCCAAGCTCGGGGCTCGTCGATATTATG
The DNA here is from genome assembly GCF_002162155.2 of Triticum dicoccoides. Classification (NCBI taxonomy): domain Eukaryota; kingdom Viridiplantae; phylum Streptophyta; class Magnoliopsida; order Poales; family Poaceae; genus Triticum; species Triticum dicoccoides. The sequence goes on from NC_041386.1 coordinate 648,440,570, forward strand.
CTCGACGTTGTAAAGACGGTACGCCCCGTTGTGGAGGACCTTGGTGACGATGAAGGGGCCTTCCCAAGAAGGAGCAAGCTTGTGTGGTTTGTGCTGATCCACTCGGAGAACCAAATCCCCTTCCTGGAAGGCTCGACCTCTCACATTTCTGGCGTGGAAACGGCGCAGATCTTGTTGGTAGATGGTCGACCGGATCAAAGCCATCTCCCTTTCTTCCTCTAAAAGGTCGACTGCGTCCTGCCGCGCTTGTTCAGCTTCTGCTTCGTTGTAGATCTCAACTCGGGGAGCATTATGGAGAAGATCACTCGGCAAGACTGCTTCAGCTCCGTAGACCAAGAAGAATGGAGTTCTTCCGGTCGACCGATTAGGTGTGGTCCGCAGTCCCCAGAGTACAGAGGGAAGTTCGTCGACCCAAGCTCCAGCCGCGTGTTTGAGATCACGCATCAGTCGAGGCTTCAATCCCTTAAGAATCAGTCCATTAGCTCGCTCTGCTTGTCCATTCGACTGTGGATGGGCGACTGAAGCGTAGTCGACCCGTGTGCCTTGGGAGCTGCAGAAATCTCTGAATTCCTCTGAGTCAAAGTTCGACCCATTATCCATAATGATGCTGTGCGGGACTCCATATCTGAATATTAGTTCCCTGATGAAGCTAACAGCAGTACCGGTGTCAAGGCTCTTGATTGGTTTAGCCTCGATCCACTTGGTGAACTTGTCGACTGCCACCAGTACATGCGTGAAGCCACTTCGTCCTGTTCTCAACGGGCCGACCATGTCCAATCCCCATACTGCGAAAGGCCAGACGAGTGGGATGGTCTTCAGAGCCGACGCAGGCTTGTGTGACATATTCAAGTAGAATTGACACCCCTCGCACTTATCCACTATCTCTTTTGCCATCTCATTCGCCTTTGGCCAGTAAAATCCGGCTCGGTATGCTTTGGCCACGATGGTCCGAGAGGACGCATGATGACCACAGGTCCCCGAGTGAATATCATTGAGGATGAGTCGACCTTCTTCTGGTGTTATGCACTTCTGACCAACTCCAGTCGCGCTTTCTCTGTATAATTGTCCTTTGATTACGGTAAAGGCCTTAGATCGACGGACGATCTGCCGAGCCTCTTCCTCATCCTCCGGAAGCTCTTTTCTCAGGATATATGCGACATACGGAATCGTCCAGTCGGGAATGACCGCCAAAACCTCCATGATCAAGTCGACCACCGCTGGGACTTCAACTTCAGTCGGATCTGTGGCACTCTTGGGCTGTGGAGTTTCTTCGGTGAAAGGATCTTCTTTGACTGACGGAGTGTGTATATGCTCCAAGAACACACCACTCGGAATGGCTTCTCTCTTGGAACCTATCTTTGCTAGATCATCAGCTGCTTGATTTTTCAGTCGGGGTATATGATGGAGCTCCAACCCCTCGAACTTCTTTTCCAGCTTCCTCACTGCACTGCAGTATCCAGTCATGGCTGGGCTTCTCACGTCCCACTCTTTCATCACCTGATTGACCACTAAATCCGAGTCGCCATAGACCATTAGGCGACGGACGCCGAGTGAAATGGCCATGCGCAACCCATATAAGAGGGCTTCATATTCTGCCTCATTGTTGGAGGAATCAAAGTGAATATGGAGCACATATCTGAGCTTATCTCCTCCGGGGGAAACCAGGACAACCCCAGCACCGGAACCATTCAACATCTTAGAGCCATCAAAGAACATGGTCCAATGCTCCGAGTGTACTTCAGTCGGCTGTTGCTGTTCAATCCACTCGGCGAGGAAATCTGCTATTGCCTGGGACTTAATGGCTTTCTTTGCCTCAAACTTGATATCAAGGGGAAGAAGCTCAATCGCCCATTTGGCCACTCGACCAGTTGCATCTCTGTTGTGCAAAATCTCTGATAGTGGAGCGTCGCTGACGACTGTGATGGAATGGTCAGAGAAATAATGGGCAACCTTCTTTGTGCTCATGTATATTCCATACACAAGCTTCTGATAATGAGGATATCTCTGCTTGGATGGAGTCAAGACTTCAGACAAACAATACACTGGGCGCTGAACTTTGAGAGCTTTTCCTTCTTCTTCCCGCTCGACCGTTAGCACAGTACTGACGACTTTTCCTGTGGCTGCGATGTAGAGCAACAGAGGCTCTTTGCTGATTGGAGCAGCAAGCACCGGCTGGGTGGAGAGCAGAGCTTTTAGCTCGGCAAACGCTGCATCAGCTTCCGGAGTCCACTCGAACTTGTCTGCCTTCTTCATCAGTCGGTAAAGAGGCAATGCCTTTTCACCGAGTCGTGAGATGAATCGACTTAATGCGGCCAAGCATCCAGTAAGCTTCTGGACATCGTGCACTCGCACAGGGCGTTTCATTCGGAGAATAGTGCCAATCTTCTCTGGGTTAGCGTCGATTCCCCGTTCGGAAACGAGAAAACCGAGTAACTTGCCACCAGAAACTCCAAATGTGCACTTCGATGGATTGAGCTTGATATCATACCTTCTGAGGTTGGCAAATGTTTCGGCGAGGTCAGCGAGCAGGTCGGAACCTTTTCGTGACTTGACAACAATATCATCCATATATGCTTCCACATTCCGACTGATTTGAGTGAGTAGACACTTCTGAATCATTCGCATAAATGTGGCTCCGGCATTCTTGAGGCCGAATGGCATGGTGATATAGCAGAAGCACCCGAATGGAGTGATGAAAGCTGTTTTTACCTCGTCGGGCCCGTACAGACGGATCTGGTGGTACCCGGAGTAAGCATCTAAAAAAGATAACCTCTCGCATCCCGCGGTCGAGTCAACAATTTGATCTATGCGAGGGAGAGGAAAGTGATCTTTCGGGCAGGCCCGGTTGATGTGCTTGAAATCAATGCACATTCGGAGCGACTTGTCCTTCTTAGGAACCATGACGACATTAGCGAGCCACTCGGAGTGGTATATCTCTCGGATAAATCCTGCCGCCAACAGTCGAGCCACTTCTTCACCAATGGCTTTTCTCTTCTGGACGGCGGACCGCCGAAGATGCTCTTTGACTGGTTTGACAGATGCGTCGACTCTTAGACGATGCTCAGCCAGTCCCCTGGGAACACCTGGCATGTCAGCGGGCTTCCATGCAAAAATGTCCCAGTTCTCACGGAGGAACTGGATGAGCGCTTCTTCCTATTTTGGGTCGAGTGTTGCGGAGATGCGGGTCAGAGCTGCTTCGGGGTCGGTCAGATGAATGTGAACAGGCTTCGTCTCACCGGACGACTGAAAAGTAGACTCTGTGGCGGGCTTCTTGGATCGTAGCAAGTCACTCGGATCTGCATTTTGCTTGTATTCTTCGAACTCGACCGCTGTCACCTGGGAATCGGCGATCTTGGAGCCCTTCTGAAAGCACTCTTCTGCCTTTTTCCGATCACCGGTGACAGTGATCACTCCTTTGGGGCCGGGCATCTTCAATTTGAGGTACACGTAGCATGGTCGAGCCATGAACCGTGCGTAAGCTGGTCTCCCCAAAATGGCATGATATGCACTCTGAAAATCCACGACCTCAAACGTCAACTCTTCTTTACGAAAATGCTTCGAATCACCAAACACCACGTCCAAAGCTATCTGGCCGAGTGACTCGGCCTTCTTCCCTGGTATAACTCCATGGAAGCTCATGTTACTAGTGCTCAGTCGGGACATCGGAATGCCCATACCTTTCAATGTGTCTGCATACAACAAGTTCTGTCCACTTCCACCATCCATCAGCACTTTTGTCAGTCGAGTGCCTTCGACAACTGGATCGACCACCAAAGCTTGCCTCCCAGGGGTGGCAATATGAGTCGGGTGATCAGATTGGTCGAATGTGATGGGTGTTTGAGACCACTTCAGATAATTTGCTTTTGCTGGGGCAACCATGTTCACCTCTCGGTTAATCACTTTCAGTCGACTTCTGCTTTCCACATCTGCAAAGATCATCAGAGTGGAGTTGATATGCGGATATCCTTCCTCACTGTCCTCCTTGTCTTCGGCCTTGTCCGACTCCTTCTCCTTGTCCTTAGACTGTTTTCCCTGAAACTGCTGGATCAGGAGTCGACATTGGCGAGTGGTGTGCTTCGGGTAGATGATATTCCCCTCTTCGTCTTTCTTCGTGTGAATGTGACATGGCATGTCCATCACGTTGTTCCCTTCTTTATCCTTTACCTTCTTGGGGTTCCAGGATCCTTTTGGTTTCCCCTTAAACTTTCCTTGAGTCACGGCCAGAGCCTCTCCAGGAGCTGCCGGTTCAGCCTTCTGCTTCTGTTTCCGACTGGTGTTTCCTTTTTCCGACTGACTCGGCTTGTGCTTGCCGCTTCGGAGTCGGTCTTCTTCTTCGCCGTTGGCGTACTTGGTAGCAATCTCCATCATCTGACTCAAGGTCATGTCACCGGTTCGACCAAATTTCAAACTCAGTTCTCTGTTCTTGACGCCATCCTTGAAGGCGCAGACTGCTTGATGATCAGACACATTCGCCACAGTGTGGTGCAAAGTGATCCACCTCTGAATATACTCTCTGAGAGTCTCATTAGCCTTCTGCACGCAAACTTGCAACTCTGTCAATCCAGCTGGTCGCTTGCAAGTCCCTTCAAACGTTCTGATGAACACTCGGGACAGATCTTCCCAAGTGTAAATGCTGCTAGGAGGTAATTGAGTCAACCATGCCCTGGCAGAACCTTCCAACATGAGAGGCAAGTGCTTCATGGCCACCTCGTCGTTCCCACCACCAATCTGAACTGCCACTCGGTAGTCTTCAAGCCAAGTTTCAGGCTTGGACTCCCTGGTGAACTTGCTGACTCCTGTTGCCAACCTGAAATTGGGAGGGATAACTGCGGCTCTGATCACTCTGCTGAAACATTCAGGACCAGAAACATGCAGTCGACTGCTTATGGGTACATCTCTGTCGAGTGCACCTCGATGGGCTCTGTTCCGGTCGACCAACCCTTGCACGATAATGGATCGCGCGTCGAAGCCTGGTTCTCTGGGGTCAACTGGAACCCTACGCCCTGTACTGTACTGACGCCTATCATCTGGCTGCCGAGGAGCGTAAGACCCACCCCTCGGAGGGGAATAGGGCACTCGACGCCTATCATCTCGGTCGAGTCTGTCGCCATACTGATCTCGCCGATTCTCGCGCCCTTCGCGCCGCGGAGGCGATCTGGGGCTGTGAGCCGACTGAACCGTATTCACAGTGACGGATCGACTGTGAATTCTGTTGTGCGACTGAGACACGGCTGAATTCTGATCTCCTGCTGCCCGGAGCAGATCCCGATCTGCAGCAAACCTCTGCCAGCTTCCGACTGCGAAGGCTGGATGGACTCTGCTATACGGGTCGCAGCTGCTAAATTCTGAATTGGGGTTCGATATACCTGAGTCGGCGGGAAGAGTTGACGTCGACTGGTGTCGGGAACTCGTTGCCGCGCGCGCTCGTCGAGTGCTCGTTGAAGGTTCTCCAGTCGAGTGCGCTCGGCCAAATTGGCCAGACGCGCCTCCTCCAAGGCACGAGCCTCGGGGGTTTCTCCTGCGATGGGAATACGCAGGGGATCCTCGTTCCTGCGGTGAAGCTCCTCTCTTTGCAGAGAGTCGAGTGGCTCGGGCTGGTACTCTTCGTAGCCTCGTGCGGGGTCGTCTCCGTCACCTGCTCCACCGTCATGGGCGAAGCCAGGGGGACCGCGGGGCCCGTCGACCATCAAAATTTCTGCCGCTGGATCACTGCTACCGCACTAGGATGCAGTCTCTACGGAGCCAGTCGACAGGTCGAACAAGCCGTAGAGGTATTCGTCGGGCTCGATTGCTGCGACTTGGGTGGTGGCTGATTGGCGAGCCACCGCGTGCCTCACCCATCGCTGAAGCCTCGACCAGCCCGAGCGCTTGCGCTGGCGGGAGACCGGGAGGGTGGCTGATGGAGGAGCCGACCGATACTGGGTCGACGGTTGCCGCAGCAGGACGCCGCGGACACATGCGCGAAAATGCGTCGCACCGCGGACGGGGAGCGCATCTACGTCGAGTGGAGCCTCCTGGAGCCATGCGGAGTCGTCGGCGATGAAGGTGAGAGTGCCGAGACGGATCTCTTGACCCTCGACCAAAACTCCAGCAGACACCATGATGAAAGTACTCGGAAGAATCGCAACTTCTCCACAAAATCGCTAAAACACCTGCCCCACGGTGGGCGCCAACTGTCGTGGTTCTAAGCCTGACAGTAGAGTAGGGGGTAGGTATGGAGAGGCAAGGTCCTAGCTATGGAGAGGTTGTAAACACAAAGGATGTACGAGTTCAGGCCCTTCTCGGAAGAAGTAATAGCCCTACGTCTCGGAGCCCGGAGGCGGTCGAGTGGATTATGAGTATATGAACTACAAGGTGCCGAACCCCTCTGCCTGTGGAGGGGGGTGGCTTATATAGAGTGCGCCAGGACCCCAGCCAGCCCACGTAGGAGAGGGTTTAAGGTGAGTTAAGTCTGGGGCGTTACTGGTAACGCCCCACATAAAGTGCCTTTACTATCATAAAGTCTACTTGATTACAGGCCGTTGCAGTGCAGAGTGCCTCTTGACCTCCTGGTGGTCGAGTGAGTCTTCGTGGTCGAGTCCTCCAGGCCAGTCGAGTGAATCCTCGTCGGTCGACTGGAAGGCGACCTCTTCTAAGGATGTCCTGCGGTAAGTTACTTGGATCAGGTCCATGACCCTACCCTAGGTACATAACCCCATCACCCAGCAGATGAAGATCCTATGCCTTTAATGGGAATCTCCACCCGATGCCTAGAGTTGAGGTGCCACAACCGTTTTGGGCAATGCCTCCATACCCTGATCTTGGCTAGAATGCAGTTCCTCCAGGCGCAAATCAAGGTCAGAATGATGTGGCAGGGTGGGCTCATAATGAGCAGCACAATGAGGGATGGGGTCCATGGGAAGAACAGGTCCAGCCTATTCAGCAGCAGCATGAAGAGATTCAACCTGCACAAGACAAAAATTCTATGATTTTAAACCCTTCCATGGATTCTTCTGATGATGAGGACATGCTTGAAGTCCAGCAGCCTCTTCAAGCTCCACCGATAGTGCAGTTGGACCCAATTCATCTTGGCATGGTTAGGGTCTTTTATGGGCCAGTTCTTTCGCCGGCAATGATCTGGGAGAGATCGTTCAAGTCTTTACTGCCTGAATTTGTCATCAGGGATATACCAGCTTGTCTGCTTGGGTTTTCTGTGACAATGCTGCAAGTTAAATTTGGGTTGGCTGATCTACACCAGAAATTTCTGCTATGGTCTACCGAGCAATGTGTCCCCGATCCTGGAATCAACTCTTTGGTGGTCATTGAAGAGTTGCCATCTGATGATTTCTCGTGCTCCAGTTCCCAGGTTCCACACACTCCTTCACAGGTTTCTCAGGAGGATTTTCAATTTACTTCGGTCACTCCAATGCCGTTGGGCAAGCGTCCACGTCAGTCTGCTCGCTCCAGGCGTTCTGTCACACTTGTGGAGCCAGTTCTGGACTTCTCCACCAGAAGGATGATGCGCAGTACTGCCAAAAGGACGGGCATGAAACCAGTTTCTACAATCCCTCCGAGGTCAGCCCCCTGCGTCGCTCGAAGGCAAAGAAGCTTCGTCTTGATGATGATCAAAGTCAGCTTCCTCTCCCACCCCCGACGCCTATACCCACCATGCAGGCAATTGGAGTGGCTCTGGGTGTTGACCCATCTGAGCTATCGGTCGAGAAGCTTATGGCCTCTCCATGTTCTACTGAGGAAGACGATGGTCCACATGATGATTGATGTTCCAACAAGCTTGATGGAGAGTTGGGCACTTTTGGTTTTGTTTCCGTTTTATGTTAGTACTTTCTATTTGTGTGCCTGTCTGAACTACTTGGCCACTACTGTTGGCACTTTTGTTATGATCTTGTTCATGCTGTTAAGCAGCTGGATCTGCAACTATTACTCAGTGTTGTTTTTTTATGGATAATTGTTATTATCGAAACTGGAATGTGCTTTGTTGGAACGTGCGCGAGCTGAATTTTGAGGCTAGGCAGCGTGACTTCCGTGCTAAGATTGAGGAGAGCAGATGTTCTGTACTTTGTCTACAGGAAACTAAATGCGAGAATTTTGATATTCGAATGATTAGATCCTTTTGTCCTAGGAGGTTTGAGTAATTCACGTTCTCGCCTTCTGTTGGAGCCTCTGGTGGGATTTTAGTCATTTGGAACTCCTCGATCTTTCATGGCCAGCTTATTGATATTCAGAGATTTGGTGTTGTGGTTTCCTTCCAATCGTTGCAGAACTCCGAAAAATGGACCTTAGCCTCTGTATATGGGCCTTGTGAGGGTCAGCCTAGGAATGATTTTGTTAGCTGGCTTTATCATCTAGACATCCCTCCTGATGAAAATTGGCTGTTGTTGGGGGACTTTAATTTCATCAGATCCGTGGATAACAGAAACCTCCCTGGTGGTGACATTAATGATATTTTCCTCTTCAACAAAATAATTGGTCACCTGGGTCTCTTGGAGCTGCCATTGAAAGGACGTAGCTTCACCTGGTCTAATATGCAACAAAAACCCCTGCTTGAGCAGCTTGATTGGTTCTTTACTACTACAGATTGGATTTCACATTATCCGAACTCTGTGGTTAACCCACTGGCCAGAACTGCCTCTGATCATGTGCCTTATGTGGTGTCCATTGACACTACCATTCCTGCGGCCAGGACTTTTCAGTTTGAAAATTTCTGGTTTGATATGCCGGGGTTCATGGATTGCGTCACCAAGTCTTGGAATGCACCGGTATTCTCTGATCTATCTGCTTCTGCGGTTATCACAAAGAAATTTAAGAGGCTGCGGTATGATTTGAAAATTTGGAGCAAAAAGTTATCATGCATCAAAAAACTTACTATTGATTGCTCAAAGGTGATTCTGCACTTTGATCAACTAGAGGAAGTGAGACCTTTAACAAGGCCGGAATTCAATTTCAGGAAAATCGTGAAGTTCCACTATGAACATCTGTTAAAAATTCACTATATTTATTGGAAGCAGAGGTGCACTATTCGATATAAAGGTTGGCGAGGAGAATTCAATTTTTTTCATGCAATGGCATCGGAGCGCATGAGGAGGAATTCAATCTCCAGTCTGAAGACCAATTCCATGAGTGATCCTCTGACTGATCACGCTCACATGGCGGGAATTCTTTGGGCTTCATTCAAAACTAGGATGGGCCAGGCCCAAGGGATCAATATGGGCTTTGATTTGAACCAATTAATTCAGCCCATCCCGGGACTTGAGGAGCTTTCTTTGTCGTTTTCTGATGAAGAAATTAACAAAGTGTCGGAGTAATGGGCCACGGGTAGGCCAACCCGAGCCCCAGAACCTTTCAAGACATCGGGGCAGGCTGCGCCCCTCAAGACCCCAGGACGAAGAGCCGCCTTCCAGAAGTCAACGGCAGGATGGCCAACTAACCACTCACGGCCGAATCCTAGGGACGACTTCAGGGAAAGCCGACTCCTGACTGGCGACTTCCAGAGAAGCCGGCTTTGGGGAGTCGGCCTGCGACTCCAACACCCCCCACGACCTCATCAAGTGGGACGGGGCAGGGGAGTGGCAACAATGAAGCCCGCCCCTGCCCCTTACCAAGGGCAGGCATGGCCACAGCACGCCGTACCCCGGAAGATCTTCGTGCGGCGTGACACTGTTGCCATGCCGGCCCTGACATCAGCCCCGCAGGACCGAATCCTATGCCCATGACGGCTTGTCTGTACGACCTAGAGGCAGCGGGTCCCACCAGTCAGGGAGACCCCAGGAGACGGCAAGAGGACCACCAGTCAAACCCGTCGGGAGTCGGCCTCCGGGAGTCGGCCGAGCCCTCCCCCGGGGCTCACGCGCCATTAATCAAGATGTGATGTGGAGTGGCAATAGTGACCGCCCGCCAGGCGAGGGGGCTGTTGCCACGACCTCATGATCAAGCCCGCGTCATCAGAAGCATTGCTACAGTAATCAGCAGCCGACAAGACCCGCCCGCGGCGGACGCGGCCTGTCGGCTCCGTACCAGGCCAGTCGGCGGGGCCCGCCAGCCGGCGGGCCCCAGCGGTCGGCAGAGAAGACGGAGGCCAGAGGCGCTGACGGCTGGGCCCGCGTCCAGCCGGATTACCATTGTGCCCCTGGGGTTAGGCCTATATAAACCCCCCATGGCACCCATGCAAAGGGTTGGAACCCATTAGCTCTAGACCAGATCATATAGAAGGGGGAGAGCTAGCCTCGCCCTCTCCTACCTCCAGAAAACAGCTCAAGGAGCAACAATGTAGACACTTTGCCATAGTGATCATGTGGAGACCCCACAGAGCAGAAGTAGGGGTATTATCTCCCCGGAGAGCCCTGAAGCTGGGTAAGATTCGCCGGCGTGCATGTCTTCACCTCATCCCGTTTCCAGGCACCGGCGACGTTCTACTCGCCCCCATCATGATAAGCCATCCTTTGGCATATGTCGCACCCAACCCCCGACATTTGGCGCCCACCATGGGGCATGGTGCACCGCCGTCCGGAGACCTGTTCTGGACGGGAACCCTTTTTCTCCCTGACGAGCGCAGCCAGCCAGGCACGCCAGACGGAGTTTGCGCCGACGCGCTAAGCAGCGTTGAGATCGCCTGCGCAGCCAGCTGCCTGGCCGAACTTGTCGGCGAGGTCCGCCTCTCCGACGATCCTGCATCCAACACAGGCACGGGTGGCCCCGAGAGCCTCCTCGCGGGCCTCCTCGATCAGCTCCACGTTTCCGGTGAGCCTGCCGTAGACTTAGAGTCCGTAGGCTCCACCGACCCAATGCTGGTCGACTCCGACACCGCGTCGCTCGATGCATTCCCCACCAATGTGGTGGTCTACGACGAACCTCTCCCTCACGCGGAGAGCGACGAAAGCACCATCACCGAGGTGCTCGTCATCAGTCATGACGAGCTCCCCGGTGGAGGAGCGCACGACTCACTCGATGCGGCGCTACAAGACCTAACTGCGCCCATTCCGGAAGACGCTGACGCAGAGACGTTGGAGGCACGCCGCCTTCAGCTTGTTGAAGGCGTGAAGAAGCTGGCTAGCATGAGACGCTTGTCAGAAGCCTACTAGTAGGAGATGGATCGCACCGTCGGCGGCTCGCCGGCCCCGGCGGGGCCCAGCCACCTTGGCGCGGTCCGGCAGCGCGGCGTAGCCATCGCCAACCTGTTTGGGACAAGCCGCCCTGTGTACGCAACACCAGCGGAGAACATCCGAGCCGCCCAGGCAGCGGCGGATGAGCTGGACAATTTCGAGGGCGAAGAACACCGCCTAATGATGGAGCGAGTCCAGCGGCTCCTCGATGCGGCCGCCACGTAGAACGAGGCCGGCTGCCGCACGGAGGCGCCGCAGCGGCCAAACGACGACCTTCATCGAGATCAAGGCGCGATGTCTCGGACGCCGACTAGCGGCGCCCGAGGAAGAAGAGACAAGGAGCCGGCTGTCAGCCACAGTCGGACTCGCATTACCATAGAGCGCGACCGAGACGGCCGCCCGAGAGCAGTGGAATGACGGGACGACTGTCCGCCTCCCCCTCCCCGCAAGGAGACGCGAGTCTCCCCGCCGCCTGTTGACCATCCGACTCTCGGCGACCGCCTTGGCCGTCGAGAGGGAGTTGGAGAGAATGACGCCCGCCACCAGATCGACCGACTTCACCGATCCTTAGCGCTAGAAGAAGAAGACGACCTGGGTCCGCCATGTTTCGGGCCCCGCATTCGGGACGAGCCCTTTCCCAGAGGGTTCACGCTCCCAAGAGACACGCCCAAGTATACCGGCTCTGTGAAGCCGGAAGACTGGCTAGTCGACTACTCCACGGCTGTCAGCATAGCAAACGGCAACAAGCGTGTCGCCGTAAAGTACGTTCCGCTCATGCTCCAGGGCACGACCCGGACATGGCTGAACAGCCTAAAGCCCCGCAGCATCAATAGCTGGGTCAACTTCACCGAAGCATTCGTCCACAACTTGACCAGCACGTACAAGCGTCCTCCCATGCCTGGTCAGCTCTCCTTCTGCGTGCAAGGCCCCAACGAGTCGACTCGCGATTACCTCACGTGTTGGGCCGAGCTTCGGAACTCCTGTGAGGGCGTGCACGAGGTGCAGGCCAACAAGTACTTCATAGCTAGGTGCAGAGAAGGCACCCTCCTCAAGCACAAGCTCCTCTGCGACGAGCCAGAAACCCTCGACGAGCTGCTGGTCATAACGGACAAGTACGCCACGGCCGACTCCTCCATGAAGGCGGAGATTCAAATCAGCACAACTGGCAAAGTGGCCCCTCAAGCTCTAAGAACTCCGGCGGCAGACGCCAACCGGCGACAACAGCAGGGCGACTACAAGCGCAAGGCCCCGCAGCCAGCTTCCAGTAGCCGGCAGGTCGCGACCATTGAAGCCCAATAGCCGGATGAGCAGCCTCCGCCCAAGCGACAGAAAGGCGGCAAGCCAAACTGGTTGCCGGCCTTCTCCTATGAGCAGACCCTGGATGGACCTTGTAAGTTCCATAGCGGCGCGAAGCCGTCGAATCACACCACCCGGAAGTGCTACTGGCTCACCAGGATCGCTAAGGGAGACGGCCTCCTGCCTCCCCCGCCTGCTGGGTAGCCGCGTCCGCCTCCGCCCTAGCAGCCGGCTGTCAGGCCAGTCGGCGCAGTACAAGATGAATACCCTGAAGAGCACGGAGCCTAGGTGGTGTTTACCAGTGTGGCTGATGATCGACGCAGCAGGCGGCTGCAGCAACAAGAGGTGAATGCAGTAGCATCGGAGACGCCAGAGTTCATGCACTGGTCTGAGAATCCCATCAGCTGGAGCAGGGCTGACCACCCAGAAGTGATGCCGAGTCCGGGCTCCTATGCCTTGGTCCTGGACGCCACCTTTGCTACGGACAGACGAGCCGCGCGTTTCTCGCGAGTTCTGATAGACGGAGGCAGCAGCATCAATATCCTGTACAAGGACACCATGAAGAAGTTAGGAATCAAGCAAAGACAGCTCCAGAACAGCCGGACTGTGTTCCATGGCATTGTTCCTGGGCTTTCTTGCTCACCCATCGGCAAGATCCTGATGGACGTCCTCTTTGGAGACAAAGATCACTTCCGTAGAGAGTCTGTTTGGTTTGAGGTGGTGGACCTCGAGAGCCCATACCATGCGCTACTTGGCCGACCCGCCTTCGCCAAGTTCATGGCGGTCCCCCACTACGCCTACCTCAAGATGAAGATGCCCAGTTCCAGGGGAATTCTGACTGTGGCCGGCAACTACCGGAAGTTGTCTGCCTGCGCGGCTGAGAGCAGTCGGCTGGCCGAGTCCCTGGTAATTGCGGCCGAGAAGCGACTCCTTGAGCGAGTGGTGGCGATGGCCGGCAAGCAGCCAAAGGTATCGCCCAACCTGAAGGAGTCGGAGGCTGAAGGTTCATTCAAACCGGCCAAAGAGACAAAGAAGATACCCTTGGATCCGGAGCACCCAGAGAGGTACGCTGTCGTAGGTGCAAACCTCGACAGCAAATAGGAAGGCGAGCTCGTCGATTTCCTCCATGAGAATCGGGACATCTTCGCATGGTCCCCCAAAGACATGCCAGGTGTACCGACGGAATTCGCCGAGCACAAGTTACACGTCCGACCTGATGCAAAGCCAGTCAGGCAGCCCCTGCATCGCCTATCAGAAGAGAAGAGAAGAGTTGTCAGAGAAGAGATAGCCCGACTCCTAGCAGCCGGCTTCATTATGGAAGTGTTCTTTCCATAATGGCTAGCAAATCCGGTCCTGGTACTGAAGAAGAACAAGCAGTGGCGAATGTGTATTGACTACACGAGCCTCAACAAGGCCTGCCCCAAGGACCCATTTGCTCTACCAAGAATCGATCAGGTGATAGACTCCACCGCCGGATGCGAGCTATTGAGTTTTTTGGATGCATACTCAGGATATCACCAGATCAAGCTGAACCCGGCTGACAGACTGAAGACCTCCTTCATCATGCCATTTGGAGCCTTCTGCTACCTCACCATGACGTTCGGCTTAAGGAATGCCGGCGCCACCTTTCAGCGTTGCATGCAGAAGTGCCTCCTTAAGCAGCTCGGCAGGAACTCCCATGTCTACGTGGACTACGTGGTGGTGAAGACAGAAAAGTGCGGAACACTGTTGGAAGACCTGAAGGAGACTTTTGAGAACCTGCGCCGATTCCAGATCAAGCTCAACCCCGAAAAGTGTGTCTTCGGAGTACCAGCCGGCCTGCTCCTTGGCTTCCTGGTCTCTGAACGCGGCATAGAATGCAACCCAGTAAAGATCAAGGCCATTGAGAGAATGGAGGTACCCAGCCGACTGCTGGATGTGCAGAAGTTCACCGGCTGCTTGGCGTCCATCAGCCGATTCATCAGTCGGCTGGGCGAGAAAGCTCTCCCCTTATACCAACTCATGAAGAAGACCACCTTTTTCGAGTGGAACCATAAGGCGGACGAAGCTTTTCTCTAGTTGAAGAAGATGCTGACTACTCCACCCGTCCTGGCGGCTCTGACTCCCAAGGAACCTATGCTCCGGTACATCGCCGCCACTAGCCAGGTAGTCAGCACGGTCATTGTAGTGGAACGCAAGGAGGAAGGAAAGGCACTACCTATCCAGAGACCGGTATATTACCTGAGCGAGGTACTATCGACCTCCAAGCAGAACTACCCCCACTACCAGAAGATGTGCTATGGTGTACACTTTGCTACCAAGAAATTGAAGACTTACTTTCAAGAGCATCCAATCACGGTGGTTTGCACGGCCCCACTTGCCGAGATCATTGGTAGCCGAGATGCTTCTGGCCGAGTGGCCAAGTGGGCCATAGAGCTGGCTCCTTACACCATCCACTACCAGCCCCGCACCGCTATCAAGTCAAAAGCACTGGCCGACTTCCTCGTCGACTGGGCCGAGACCCAATACCTACCTCCAGCGCCTGACTCCACCCATTGGCAGATGCATTTCGATGGCTCCAAGATGCGCACAGGCTTGGGAGCCGGCGTCGTCCTCACCTCTCCTAAAGGCGACAAGCTCAAATACGCACTACAAATCCATTTTGCCGCCTCCAACAACGTCGCCGAGTACGAGGCGCTCATTCACGGGCTCCGGCTTGCCAAAGAACTTGGCATCCGCCGGATCTTGTGTTATGGCGACTCGGACTTAGTGGTCCAGAAATCATCTGGCGACTGGGACGTGAAAGATGCAAACATGGTGAGTTACCATTTCCTCGTGCAGCAACTCAGCGGGTATTTCGAAGGGTGCGAGTTCCTCATGTGCCAAGAAACGACAATGACCAAGCAGATGCCTTGGCACGAATCGGCTCTACCCGCCAAGCAATACCATTTGGCGTGGCCCTTCAACGCCTCCTCAAGCCGTCTGTCAAGCCTTCACCAGAATCAGACTCCACTTTTGTGCCAACTCCTCCCGAAGACGTCGGAACTGACTCTAGAGCCTCGGCAGTCGGTACGGGGATTTCGGCAGATGGCTCCAAAGCCGCCACAGTCGAACCCGGCCCGGGGACTGCGGCGGCGGACTCGAAGACTCTAGAACTCGGCTCAAGGGCCGCGCTAGTAGGCCTAGGGACTTCATTAACCCAGCAAGCAGTTGTTGACTCCAACCCGCCGCCTCCTAGCCCAACCGCCCTCGTCCGAGTCGCAGTTCTGGCAGTCAAAGAAATAGCAGCACCCTCATGGGCCCAGCCCATCCTGAAATTCCTGGTGAACAAAGAGCTGCCGACTGATGAGACCTCAGCTCGGCAAATACAACACCGGGCGGCAGCCTACACCATAGTCAACAGAGAGCTGGTCAGGCACAGCGTCACTGGTGTCTACCAGCGCTACGTAGAGCCAGAGCAAGGCCAAGCGATTCTCAAAGACATCCATCAAGGCGAGTGCGGCCACCATGCAGCTTCAAGAGCACTTGTCGCCAAAGCCTTTCGACATGGTTTCTTCTGGCCAACTGCCTTGGAAGAGGCCAAGGAGTTGGTCCAAAAATGCAAAGGGTGCCAGAAGTTCAGCTCCAAGCCGCACTAGCCGGCTTCTGCACTCAAGACCATCCCCATTGCCTGGCCTTTCGCAGTTTGGGGTCTAGACATGGTGGGACCATTCAAGATAGCACGAGGTGGCTTATCTCACTTACTTGTCGTAGTGGACAAGTTCACCAAGTGGATAGAAGCGAAGCCAATCAAGAAGCTGAACGGTCCGACAGCCGTGACTTTCATCACCGATATCACAATTCGGTACGGCATACCACACAGCATCATCACCGACAACGGCACAAATTTCGCCAAAGGCGCCTTGGCCCGTTTCTGTGCAACACAGGGCATCCGACTGGACCTAGCGTCCGTTGCCCATCCACAATCAAACGGCCAGGTGGAGCGAGCAAACGGCCTCATCCTGTCCGGCATCAAGCCCCGGCTGATCGAGCCTCTGGAGCGCTCGGCTGGCTGCTGGCTCGATGAGCTACCAGCCGTCCTCTGCAGTCTGCGCACGACTCCAAACAAGTCAACCGGCTTCACGCCTTTCTTCCTCGTCTACGGTGCCGAAGCCGTCATCCCAACGGACATAGAGTTCGACTCCCCACGAGTCACCATGTACACCGAGGAGGAAGCGGAAGAAGCACGACAAGACGGCGTCGATCTGCTGGAAGAGGGCCGACTGTTGGCACTCAGCCGGTCCACCATCTACCAGCAGAGCATGCGCCGATACCACAGCAGGAAGGTCAAGCCAATGTCCTTCCAAGAAGGCGACCTTGTGCTCCGGCTGATCCAGCGAACAGCCGGCCAACACAAGCTGCCGGCGCCTTGGGAAGGCCCTTTAATCATCAGCAAAGTACTAGACAATGACTCCTACTACCTGATTGACGCTCAGAAGCCCCGAGCACGCAAGAGGAATGACTCCGCCAAGGAGACAGGGCGGCCATTGAATGCAAATCTCCTCCGAAGATTTTACAGTTGATGCAGTATGTACCACGCCACCTTTTGTATTAAAATACCAAGACTTCGGGCCCCCCGAGACGAGCTCGGGGACTGCCCTCTTCTGTCTGTATGATAAAAATTATGCCTACAAGTATGTTACTCTTTGTCATGCCGCTTGGCACCGGGCTCGACAAGTCGGCCCGGGGACTTGCCGCCTTGCACTATGAAATGCTTCCTGCAGCCGGACAAGTAGTGTGTAACACCTAAACCGTTTTCTGTCAGAAGCCACAACTCGCAGAGTGACTGTACGGTGGGCAGAGGTAAGGTAGAATGGGCGTTCGCATGAAAAATGGTTAAGGACTCAAAGCATAAAACATATCTCAAGACAGCTTCCAGCCTTTTTCGCAAACCGACTCTCGAATAGTCGGATTGCCGTCTTCTATTCAACTTGCTCAAAAAACTCTTAAAACGGCTAAGTACTTGCCTTCCCAAAGTAGCCAGGCATTTGATCCAGCGACAGTCGGCAGAGCGGTTGTCCGACTGGCAAGGCAGGCAACTAAGAGAAAGCGGCAAAGGAAAAAAGCCAAAAGAGCAATGAGCAAGAAAAGATAGAACTCGAATAAATATATTTACATACCATAGGCCCTTGGCCGAATCTTCAAGCAGAAGTTCAAAATACACCCCGCGGGTGGAATTGTGCGAATTAACAAGTTCTTCAAAGACTACTGAAGCTGATAAAATAAAGATAAAGTGGCAGCTTAGGAAGCAGCGGACGGATTCGGAGGGTCGGAGGAGGTGCCAGTGTCAGGCGTCGGGGCGGCCGGCTGGGTAGTCTCGGCTTGATCGCCTCCGGTAGCAGTCGACTCGGTCGCACGCGTCTCGTTGCTAGAGGCGCGGTCGAGCTGAGGCTGGCCGTCTGCTTCGTCTTCTGGTGCCTCCGCC
Organism: Triticum dicoccoides; assembly: GCF_002162155.2. Lineage (NCBI taxonomy): Eukaryota > Viridiplantae > Streptophyta > Magnoliopsida > Poales > Poaceae > Triticum > Triticum dicoccoides. Next base: position 648,458,405 of record NC_041386.1, read on the forward strand.
TCGCCTCCATCCTCCGCCTCGCCTTCCTCCTCGACGCTGGAGCCAATCACCTCCGTCGAGTCGTCGCCGTAGTCTGGGTTCATCCCAAACCACTCCGGCGGTACCTCCTCGTTGTCTTGAGACCGCTCGGGGACGAAGATGCTGGTGTCGATGTACTCAACGATCGCCGCAGCACACTTGACAAGGGCGTCTTCCATAGCTGCCAGCTCTGGCTGGGCCTCCGACCGAAGCGTGGCCAGCCGGTCTAGATCCAGCCCCGGATACCATGCCTTGACAAACTCCAAGGCCCGGTGCGCTCCAGCTCAGGCCGAAGAACCCTTCCAGGCCTCAAGACGACCAGCCGTGACCTCTAGCCAGTCGGCCGTCAGGCTGGGGGTGCGCGGAGCCTGCATGTCTGGCCACAGGGCGGCAATCGCCTGGGCACCAACACGTTGAAGCCGGCGCAACATCCGGTGAGTCGGCCGAAGGCGAGCCTCGATTCTTAGGATGTGCTCGTCAAGGGTTCGGGGGGCGTCGGCGGCGATCTCTGCGCCCTCCGCCCTCCAACCTTCACGATCAGCCTTGATGGCTTGGATGGCGGCCTGCGAGTGCCCAGGAAAGAAGTCTGCAAAGATGGAAGAAACGAAGAAGCAAGTCAAAAACCAGGAGTCGACACGACTTATAATCGGCGGCTCAAAGAAAGAAAGTAAAGAAACTCACCATCAACGATGTCTTCAATCTCATGGAAGCCGGAGGCCAGCATCGCCTCCTTGTTAGACCAGGAGGAGCGCTCGCTTGCGAACTCGGCCAGGAGGGCGGTCTCCGTCTCTTCCGCCTCCCTCTGCGTCTTCACAAGCAGCTCCTTCTGCTCTGCCAATTGAGTGGCCAGCAGATCGCGCTCCGTGGCGAGCTTGCTGCACTCCTCCCCTTTGGCGCACAATGCAGAGTTGGCTTCGCTCAACTTCTATTGAAGAGCAGCATTGGCTCCTGAAAAGAAGAAAGAAAGAAGGCGTTAAGTCATCAATAAAGAAGATCGCTGGGGAGATCCGGCCCGACTGCTCAGCAGTCGGCCCGAATCTCGGGGACTACAGCCCGCGGGTGCGCCAGCGCGCCCCCGCAAAGAAGGAAAAGGACTTACTCCAGCTCTCCGACAAATCGGCGGTCCGCTTGCCCAGATCTTCAACGTTACGGTTGAAGGCAGTGAAACGGAGGTTGTGGTAATCCCGTGTCAAGCATTTCAGACAAAAAATTAATACCCAGAGTTCATCAATTGGAGTTTCGGGCCGCCTGCTCAGCAGCCAGCCCGAAACTCGGGGACTACACCCAGTGGGTGCGCTGTCGCGCCCCCACAGAGAGGAACAAGGAAACAAGGGCCAAAGGAAAAAACATACCCGGACGGCTGCCGCGACGCCAGGTACGCCTTGGTGCAATTCTGGAGAGCGTCACTCTCGGCACGAAGCTTCGCCTGGACGTTCAGAAGCGCCTGGTTCAGCGGCCCTGTGCCGCCTCCTCGCACCCACCCAATGGGCGCGGCGCTTATCGCTTCGGCGTCTGGGATTGCCGAGCTGGCGGTGCCGGCCTCTAGGGGGCAGGGGGCCGAAGTCACCTTCTCCAGACGGCGGCGCGTCGGCGAGCCGACTTGGAGGAGTAGACTCGCCACGGCCTCGTCTTCGGTCGGCGGCATCGGGGGGTCCGCTGGCTGCTTGCCTTGCGCTCCCTCAGACGGCAGCGAAGGCGGCGGCAGAACGATCACGTGCGGCGTAGAGGGGTTGCCGCCTTCGCTCTCCACAACGGGGTTCTCACCGCCGGCTTCCCTAGTCTACCCGGTGAACTCCGGATGCGGCGGTGCATAGTTCAACGGGTGACGAACACTACCGATTGGCGGCGTCCGGCTTCCTCAGCCTGCTGCTTCGTCGCGGCGGCGGCTTCGGCCTTCGCCAGTTTTTTCTTGGCGGAGGCCTCCGCCTTGTCGGCCTCCGCCTTCTCCAGGAGAACGGCCTCTTCTTCGTTGCGCTTCTCCTGCGCATTCCGCTCCGTCGCCTCCCGAAGGTCAGCAGCGGGGTCAATCTGCCGAGTGGTGGCGGACGTCTCCGCTGACCCCATGACGGAGGCGGCGGTGGCCCTCTCAAGAGTGAGGGGAGCCGTGAAGCAAGGGGAGCAAGCAAAGACTCAGAAAAAGTCACAAATAAAGAATAAAGCATTGAGACAGAATACAAACGCGGAGACCAATGGCGGCTTCTTTACTTCCTTACGGAAGTGGATGGCCTTCGCAGCCGCCTCGTCCCGCCGGGTCGCCACAGCCGAACCCTTGGGTTTCTTCGGCCGACTACCGAACAAGGTCGGAACGGCCCTGCGCTTCTTCCCGCCGCCTGGAGCACCCGACGTGGTAGAAGAGCCCTCGCCGGGCTGGCTGGCTCCTGGCCGATGGCGGGGGGCGACTTCCCCCTCGGCGTCGTCGTAAGGCCAGTCGGCGAAAGTGGCCGAAGGCATGAAGTCGCCCGCTATTCCTCCTCCTCCCTCGGCGTCGTCCTCCAGAGCCGCCGCCCCCAGATCGGGGTCGTCGATGTCGCTCTCCGCCCGGTCGGCGAGGAACTTGCCGGCCGGCCCCGAGGTGCCGGCTGGCGGGTGGAGGAGGGTTTTCTGACCAAAGCCGACTGGTCAAAACAAACTAGGCGAGAGAGAAGACAATCCAAAGAAAGAAAGGAAAGGAAACTCACCACGGGCGGGGGGTTGGCGCGGGAGTACGGCTCCTTGCCGAACCGCCAATCCTCCAGGAGCTTGCTGTCCGAGAGGTAGTTCACCATGAAGGCCACCTCTTCGTGAGGCATGTCCTTGGTGCACATCCGACTCGGGTCGCAGTGTCCGCTCATCTGGCATATCATGTGAGGGCGGCCTTGGAGTGGGAGAACTCGCCGCGCCACAAAGGCGGCCAGCAGGTCTGGACCAGTCAAACCCTCCGACTGCGTCAGCACTCGGAGTCGCGCGATGGCGCCGGCACCCGCAGGCGTCAGCGACTTGGCCCGGTACGACCAGTTGGGCGGTCGCCCAGCCGGTGGGCCGGCTTCAAAAGCCGGCAGGTTGACCCAGTCCCCCCTTGCGGAGATGCTACTGACGTAAAAGTAGGATCTCTGCCACATCTTCACCGACTTTATCAGCGAGATGGAGGGGAAGGGATTGTCGGCCCCCGACCTTCGCATGGCGATGAAAGCGCCGCACTGAGCCGGCACGCCCGCGGCCTGGGTGCCGAGCTTGGAGAAGAAGAACTCCCCCCAGAGCTCGAGGGTGGGGAGGACTCCGAGGAAGCCTTCGCACAAGGCCACGAAGGCGGACAGCAACACCACTGTGTTGGGGGTGAGGTGGTGCGGCTGGAGGCCGTAGAACTCCAGGAAGGATCGGAAGAAACTGCTCGCCGGTAGCCCCAACCCGCGCAAGCAGTGCGAGCGGAAGATGACCCGCTCGCCCTCCTGCGGCGCGGGGGAAATCTCCCCCTTCGGCGCAAGGCGCACCCGCATGTGATCCACGCTGGGGAGCCGACGAGTCCTGCGGAGGAACTCGATGTGGTCGTCGTGGACTTCGGAACCGTCCCAAGTACCGGAGCGCACCGGGGGAGGCACGGCGGCGGAGGAAGAACTCATCGCGAGCTGATCGCCGCGGCGTTCGCCGGAGCTTGGGCGTGCGGCGGAGCGAAGAAGAAGAAGAAGGAGGAGAGCGAGGAGCAGTGAGAAGGAAGAGAGTGAGGAGTGGTGGGAAGGAGGGGCGCGCGTGCCCCCTCTTCCCCCAACTTATAGCCTCGTGGGCTGCGAAGCCGAGGGGGCGGTCATGGGGATTTACTACGCCCACGGCCCCACGACCCCCACGTTCCACGATAAAGTTACTTCGCGCAGTAACTCCACGGGAATCCCAACCGTCCGCCAGGGCCGTAGCGGATCCGCTCGGGCGCTGAGGCATGGTAGTGGCGGGCCCTGCCTATGGGCATGTCCTATCGCGTGCGTAGGCTGGCAGGACGGCCCAGCCACGTGTCATCGCATGACAGGCCTAGAACGGGCGGCGGCCTGGAGGCTTAGCTAGCACGCTACTTGGATCCCGCCGCGATGTTCGAAATATTGTGCGAGTCGGAATTGAGTGAGTCCGACTCCTTCTAGTCGGCCCGGCAGAAGTCAATCAAAGACCATGTGTTGAGCACCCGGAAAGAGAAACTGCTGAGGCTTCTCAGACGATTGTCCGCGGCGCCTCACCAGCTTCGGGGCTAATGTTGGAGTAATGGGCCACGGGTAGGTCAACCCGAGCCCCAGAACCTTTCAAGACATCAGGGCAGGCTGCGCCCCTCAAGACCCCAGGATGAAGATCCGCCTTCAAGAAGTCAACGGCAGGATGGCCAACTGACCACTCACGGCCGAGTCCCAGGGACGACTTTAGGGAAAGCCGACTCCTGACTGGCGACTTCCAGAGAAGTCGGCTTTGGGGAGTCGGCCTGCGACTCCAACACCCCCCACGACCTCATCAAGTGGGACGGGGCAGGGGAGTGGCAACAATGAAGCCCGCCCCTGCCCCTTACCAAGGGCAGGCATGGCCACAACACGCCGTACCCCAGAAGATCTCCGTGCGGCGTGACACTGTTGCCATGCCGGCCCTGACATCAGTCCCGCAGGACCGAATCTTGCGCCCACGACGGCTTGTCTGTACGGCCTAGAGCCAGTGGGTCCCACCAGTCAGTGAGACCCCAGGAGATAGCAAGAGGACCACCAGTCAAACCCGTCAGGAGTCGGCCTCCGGGAGTCGGCCGAGCCCTCCCCCAGGGCCCACACGCCATTAATCAAGATGTGATGGGGAGTGGCAATAGTGATCGCCCACCAGGCGGCTGGGCTGTTGCCACAACCTCATGGTCAAGCACGCGTCATCAGAAGCACGGCTACAGTAATCAGCAGCCGGCAAGACCCGCCCGCGGCGGACGCGGCCTGTCGGCTCCGTACCAGGCCAATCGGCAGGGCCCGCCAGCCGGCGGGCCCCAGCGGTCGGCAGAGAAGACGGAGGCCAGAGGCGCTGACGGCTGGGCCCGTGTCCAGCCGGATTACCATTATACCCCTGGGGGTAGGCCTATATAAACCCCCCATGGCACCCATGCAAAGGGTTGGAACCCATTAGCTCTAGACTAGATCATATAGAAGGGAGAGAGCTAGCCTTGCCCTCTCCTACCTAGAAGAAAACAGCTCAAGGAGCAACCGTGTAGACACTTTGCCATAGTGATCATGCGGAGACCCCGCAGAGCAGCAGTAGGGGTATTATCTCCCTGGAGAGCCCTGAAGCTGGGTAAGATTCGCCAGCGTGCATGTCTTCGCCTCATCCCGTTTCCAGGCACTGGCGACGTTCTACTCGCCCCCACCATGATAAGCCATCCTTTGGCATATGTCGCACCCAACCCCGGACACAAAGTTTTGAAAGAATTACCGATGGATCGGGCACCAGGTCCGGATGGCTTTAATGGGATGTTTGTCTAGCGTTATTGGCCTATAATTGAGAAGGACTTCTTGCGGATGATTCGAGATTTTTATGAGGGGAAGCTTTCGTTGGAAAACATTAATGGCTCCCTCATTACACTCATACCCAAGATCATTTCACCTGAAGGGCCTGATGACTTCCGGCCAATATCTCTCACCAACACTTGTCTTAAATTTCTAACAAAGTTGTTGGCCAACCGGTTGCAGAAGGTGATCCTTAGGTGTATCCACAAAAATAAATATGGGTTCCTTAAGGGTAGGTCAATTCAGGATTGTCTGGCCTGGAGTTTTGAGTATATCCACCAATGTAAACAGTCCAAGCATCCAATCATAATCCTCAAGTTGGATTTTGCTAAGGCCTTTGAAACAGTTGAGCATGAGGTTATTCTTCAGATGTTGCAGCATAAAGGGTTTGATGCCAAATGGATTTCTTGGGTTAAGCAATTGTTGTCCACGGGTTCTTCGTCTGTGTTGTTAAATGGCATTCCTGGAAAACAATTTAAGTGCAAGTGTGCTGTCAGGCAGGGTGATCCACTATCACCTCTGTTGTTTGTCATTGCAGCAGATTTATTGCAGTCAGTGTTCAACCAAATGCTTGAGCATGGCACGCTCTCTTTGCCGATTCAAACCCATGACAGAGAGTTTCCCATAATTCAATATGGGGATGACACAATTCTGTTTCTTGCAGCTAAGGATGAGGAGCTTGTTGCACTAAAGAACATGCTGCTAACCTTCCAACAGTCTACAGGTTTAAAGGTCAACTTTGCTAAATCTTCAATGATCCCTTTGAATATAAGTGATGAGGAGGCCTCTAGACTTGCTGCTATTCTTGGTTGTAAAATTGGACAGCTCCCATTTACTGGATTGCCTTTGGGAACTACAAGACCAAGGATCATTGACCTAATGCCCCTAGTTGACAGTCTTGAGAGGAGGTTAACCGCAAGCTCTTCCATGCTGAATCAAGGCTCTCGCTTGCAACTTCCTACCTCTGTCTTGACCTCTCTGCCAATATACTTTCTGTCCAGCCTCAATATTCCACCAGGGATCATTAAGCAGCTTGACAGAATCTTCAAGCAATGCCTTTGGAGGGGCAATAGTGATGCTCCCAAGTAGTCTTTGGCAGCATGGGAACTAGTTTGCAGGCCAAAAGATAAAGGGGGTTTAGGAGTAATTAATCTGAACATCCAAAACAAATGACTCCTTATCAAGCACCTTCACAAGTTCTACAACAAGGTTGATATTCCTTGGGTGACCCTGATATGGAACAGTTACTATGATCATGGTGTTCCACAGGCAACAGTTGAAGCTGGATCTTTCTGGTGGAGGGATGTTCTGAAGCTGCATGAGGCTTATACTGCTATTGCCTCGGTTCACATCAACATGGGTGACTCTGCTTTGTTCTGGACAGATTCTTGGCACATTGGGGGTTCTGCTAGACCCCTATGTTGGAGATTTCCTAGGTTGTTTTCATTTGTCAATAATGATAAGATCTCTGTGCAAGAATTCCTTCAATCCCAGGATCTCTTCTCCATGTTTTATTTACCTATTTCTCATGAGGCTACTGCTGATTTACACATGCTGGAAGGTTGGATCATGCAGTTAGAAAGAGACCCAACTATACCTAATGTTTGGATATGGCCTGGCAAATCAGGGGAATACACTGCCAAGAGCTTCTACACGATCATGCACTCCCATCTGCCTACAATACAACCCTGCAAATGGTTGTGGCAGAGTAGGTGCACCATGAAGATCAAGGTGTTTGGGTGGCTCCTCTTTTTTGACAGACTAAACACCAAGGACATGCTGATTAGAAGACACTGGCGCTCTAGCCAAGAGGATAGAATCCATCTATTTTTTAACTGCACCTTCAGCTGTAGAGTCTGGAATTACCTGGGCATTGATTGGTCTGGGGGCTCAGATATTTTGCAATGTATCATGCATGCTAGGTCCAGCTTTAGGCACCCTTTCTTCTTTGAAGTCATGCTAACTGCAGCTTGGAATATTTGGATTTTAAGAAATGGTAGAACCTTCAGATATGAAAGAGCTACCTTCAGTGCAAATTCATCCATGATATCTCATTGCTTGCTCATAGAGTGAAGGATTGTATTAAACCAAAACTCTTGGCTTGGGTTGATTCTCTGTTGTAAAGTAGGTATTGATGTTTAGCCATAGGTATTTTTTCCTTTTTCCTTTTATAGCCTGTATTTTGTTTGTACAGTTCTGTTTGCTTTAATAAAGGGCTATGGGGCCTTGCCTCACAGTAAATATTCAAAAAAACATAGTTACATTTTTTAGGTGCTTCAACGTAGTTACTATAGGAGATAAATTCACAACGAAGCCGAGGAGCTGGCAGGTATCATTTATTATCACTGGGGCAGCAAGTATCAGCTGGGTTTTGGGCTGCCCCGTCTAGGCTTTCTTTTTTAACATGCGCAGCCCACGACCTCGGATGGGAGGTCCATAGGCCTGTTTGTATTTTCTTGAGGGCCGTCATGTATCGACCGTCCTATGGACCTCCCATCCGAGGTTTTATTTTTCCTGAAACATCGGCAGCCCAGTTAATGTATTTTTTGAAGAAAACGCAGAGGTCTGTTCTATTTTTCTATATAAGAATAGGAACGCCTGGTCCAACTTATGTTTCCCTTCTAACTATATTATATATATATATATATTATTTTATATATTATAATATATTATTGTTATCGTCATCATATATTTAATAGATACTTACATATGTAAGAAAACAATATCCCACATCTTTTTAACTTATAAAAATAATTTCTTAACAATAAAATCCTGGATTTTTTGGCAACGAAAATCCTAGTGATTGTTTACGAAAGCTTGGTCAGATTTAAGGACCAATGTAATAATAAATCACTTATTATATATATAACAAAATGCTCAGCCCCTGTTTATTTTTTGATAACGTTGCTGCGCCCACCCCAACATTATAATTAGAATAAGCCCAGCAAAATCATGTATTTCAAGAAAGTGCAAATGGCTTGTAATTTTTTTAGGAAAAACATAAATGGCCCGCATGGACGCTACATTATTTGTTCACCCTGCCCAACTAATGGACTGTAATTCAGAAAAAAGATCAAATGGACTGTAAATTCTACCCCGCAAAAAAAGACTATAAATTCTGAAAAATGGGTTGAATACGTGCCACATGTTTGGAGGCTGAAATGTGGGCCAATAAGTTGAAGCCAATGCAAGTCATTGTCAACTTAGTCAACAAATGATTCTGACATCGTTAGCCATTGGATTTACATCCAACGACCGACATCCATCTTCAATCTCTCGCCTTCTTCCTCCAGCGCCACCGGGACCACCTGCTCCCGCCTCCACCCCTTCACACCTCATGTTCTTCTCCACCGATTGCCGAACCATACCGCACTAGAACCAGTTAACCCTCGTACACCTCTCCGTCTGCGACTCTACTCCCGCGTCTTCCCATCTGCGGCTCGTTGCTGTCCGGGCCCTCGCCGTCGTCCACCACCTTGGATGCGCTCGGCGCTGAGTGTCAATGTGGTCAACCAACGACACCATCGGAAGTAGACTGTGCGTGGAGAGGCTGACAGCTGGCTCCACGGCCGCACACAAGGAAATGCCTCCTTATTACACGCAAAATAATGATTCCTCCACCTGACAGCTAGGACCCACCGGAAGGGCCTCTGTATTTCGCAAAAAACGTTCCCACCGCTGACAGGTCGGACCCACCAGCTATATCTTCGGATGCAAGGTAGTGCCTCCTTATTACGCACAAAAAAATGAATACCCCCTTCTAGCTGGGACCCACAATAGTGGGAGGCTGACTTGTGGGCCAACTAAGTTGCGGGGATGGAGGGCTTTGTCAACTTAATCAATATGAACGATTCTAGCTCCATTGACTGTACGATGTCCATCTAACAGCCATAGTGCTTCTTCAACCTCTGGTCTTCTTGCTCCAGCCGCCCAAAGCAGAGTCGGTCATGCCTTGTGCTCCTGCCTCCCGTGGCCTACTGCGATGCCGGGGAGGCCTCACCGCCCCCTACTACTCCCACCGCTGGCTAGGCCATCCCTCTACTCTCCCACACCCCTTGTTATTCTAGAGCGACGACAGCCTCACACTGCAGCGAACCAGCGAACCCTCATACTCCTCTACGCGTGGGCATCCACTGCCGCCTCTTCCCGGACTCCGCGTCATCCCCTTCCTAGGCCTCACCATCGTCACCGCCCTGGTGCTCTCGGCGTGGCATGGTCAACGTGGTCAAGGAACGACATCGATCGGAAGAGTACTGTACATGGAGAGGCTGACAGCTGGGTCCACGGCAGCCGCAAGGAAGTGCCTACTTATTACGCAGAAAATAATTATTCCTCCACCTGACATCAGGGACCCACCGGACGGGCCATCGTATTTGGCAAAAAAACGTTTCCCCCTGACTGCTGGGACCCACCGGACGAGCCACCATATTTCGCGAAAAAACGGTCCCCTCGCTGTCAGCTCGGACCCACCGGAAGTGCCTCCTTATTACGCACAGAAAAATGAATACTCCCCTGCTAGTTGGGACCCACCTTAGTGGGTGGCTGACTTGTGAGCCTACTAAGTTGACAGGGACGGAGTGCTTTGTCAACTTAGTCAATATGAACGATTCTAGCTCCAGTGACCGTACAATGTCCATCCAACGGCCGTAGTGCTTCTTCAACCTCTGGTCTTCTTGCTCCAGCCGCCCAAAGCAGCGCCGGTCGTGCCGCATGCTCTTGCCTCCCATGGCCGGCTGTGCTGCCATGGAGGCCTCACCGCCCACTACTATTCCCACCGCTGGCCAGGCCCTGCGGCGACGGCATCCTCACACCGCAATCGAACCAGTGAACCCTCGTACTCCTCTCCATGCTGGCTTCCACTGCCGCGTCTTCGCCGGCTCCACATCGTCCCCTTTCTAGGCCTCGCCACCGTCCACCGCCCTGCTGCTCTCGGCGCGGCGTGGTCAACGTGGACAAGGAACAACTTCCATCGGACGTGGACTATACGTGGAGAGGCTGACAGTTGGGTCCACAGCCGCAGCAAGGAAGTGTCTCCTTATTCCGCGCAAAATAATTATTCCTCCACCTGACAGCAGGGACCCACTGGATGGGCAACTGTATTTCGTGAAAAAAACATTTCCCCCTGACTACTGGGACCTACCAGCTACATCTTTGCACGCAAGGAAGTGCGTCCGGGCAAAAAAAATGATTCGCCCCCCTAACTGCTGGGACCCACCAGCTACGTCTTCGCACGCAAGGAAGTGCCTGATAGCCGGGACCCACCTGGTCGAAGTGTACGTAGCATTGTCATTCTGGTCGCGAATGTGTACGTAGATACTGGTCGATGTAGAGGCGTGCACGTGTCATAGTAGAGGCGTGCATGTAGCATGTACACGTACACGTACGTACAGCGGCCGGTGTGCAAGAAAGAAAATACGGCCACGTACATACATATGGGCAAGGTCTTGAACGCCCACTCACGCATATGTATGACCAGGGCTCATGTACATGGCTAGGTCGGAATGGAGAAACTGTGTTGTCGTCGTGTTCATGGGGAGCCAACCGGCTGGGTCGGAACGGAATGCATCGTCGTGTTCATCGAGAGGGCTTGGACGGAACAGCCGATGGAAACGAGGCCTGGCGTACCGTAACGGAGGAAACAGCCTTGTGTTCGATCGGCCACGGTCGAAACGAGATCCTGTTCATCGGGAGGGGTTTGGCATACCACAAAACAGAGGAAATGGACCTCCTACGGTCGAAACAGGGGTCCTGTTGATCGGGAGGGATGTGGCGTACCGCAAAACGGAGGAAACGTACTTGTGTTGGAGTGCTACGGTCGAAACAGGGGTCCTGTTGATCGGGAGGGGTGTGGCGTACCGCAAAACGGGGCTCCCCGGGATATTGTTCATCCCCACCATCGACCCCCTCCAGCCTCCACGGGCTACTGTTCATCCACCGTCGACCTCCTCCAGCGTCCACCTGTGACTGTTCATCCATGGGCTCCTATTCATCCAGCCTCCACCGCGCGCTACTCCACCGACTACTGTTCAACCAGCCCTCTCCACAGGCTCCTGTTCAACCACCCCTCCACGGGCTACTTTTCATCCAGCCCTCCACCGTCTACTGTTCATCCAGCCCTCCACGGGGTGGTCCTGTTCATCCTGCCCTCCACGGGGTCCTGTTCATCTAGCCCCAACCGGCTCGATCGACCGGGGTCCTGTTCATCCAGAGGCAACACCACATGGTCATGTTCATCCACCCCCACCGGGAACTGTTCATCCAAACCCTCCAGCAACGCTCACTGTTCATCCAGAGGCAGCATCGATCAACTTCAGTTAGCAGCAGTAGCGAAGGAATCGCTCGATCGGGTTCAGTTCACAGCCATCGATCGATCGCTTGGGTTCAGTAACGCATAGCCTGCAGTGCAATCGCTCGGGTTCAGTTAGAGCCCAACGCCTCGCTCGGGTTCAGCTAGAGCCCAACGCCTCGCACCCATGCGCGTGCGTGTACGAGAGAAACGCGCATCGCTCGGCCCCGACCACCCACCGTAACCGGGAACACCCTGATATTTTCCTCGCCCTTGCTTCTACCATGTTTTTTCCGTCATGGACGACCCAAAGAATGTCATGCAGCTGCGTCTCCGGCCCACCCAGGACGAAAAGCCCATTTTCTGTCATGATTTTTTGTCATAGAAGTAGGACCCCACCACATCTATGATGATACCGTGTTTTGTCACAATTATTGTCATAGAAGTGTCATAAGTATGACAATTTTTTTCGTTCGGCCCAAAATATCACGGATGTGTCTTTTTTTGTAGTGTCATAAGAAATAATAGGAGGATATTGGGAAGTCTCTTCCGTTTCATTAGTATTACTTCATCTTCTATTTGTTTTCTTGTCTTTATGTAATTGGCAATATAAGGATTTTCAATGCAATTCACCGCACAATACATAAAAATTTCTTCTAGATCAAAATCAAGAACTTTATCATGGACAAATTCTGGAAGATCCTTAGTTATATGTTTCATTTCTTCATAACCCAAAAGCAAACTAAGTTCATTATGATATGCAAGGGAAATCAAGTCATCACAATTCTTGGACCCGATTCGATCATGAAACAACTTGCACTGGAGACTTAAATGACCACGTTCATTGCAAAGTTCACAAGTACGGCTAAGAAACTTTAAATTTTCAGCACAAACATCTAGCTTTTCTTGCAACCACTTAGTTTCCAAATACTTATGCCTCTTGCAAAATCTATCTTCCCTATTTGGTGTGTACTTGCAAACTCTATGTACTCCACAAAAATTGACATGCTTATAAGAGACATTTTCATTATGACTAGTGAAATAATCATTAGTACTATGGATATTCAAGGAGTTCATACTAACAACATTGCAATCATGCTCATCATTCAAAGATTTAGTGCCAAACATTTTATAGACTTCTTCTTCTAGCACTTGAGCACAATTTTCCTTTCCATCATTCTCACGAAAAATATTAAAAATATGAAGCGTATGAGGCAAACTCAATTCCATTTTTTGTAATTTTATTTTATAAACTAAACTAGTGATAAAGCAAGAAACTAAAAGATTCGATTGCAAGATCTAAAGATATACCTTTAAGCACTCACCTCTTCGGCAACGGCGGCAGAAACTGCTTGATGTCTACTACACAACCTTCTTCTTGAAGACGTTGTTGGGCCTCCAAGTGCAGAGGTTTGTAGGACAGTAGCAAATTTCCCTCAAGTGGATGACCTAAGGTTTATCAATCCGTGGGAGGCGTAGGTTGAAGATGGTCTCTCTCAAACAACCCTGCAACCAAATAACAAAGAGTCTCTTGTGTCTCCAACACACCCAATACAATGGTCAATTGTATAGGTGCACTAGTTCGGCAAAGAGATGGTGATACAAGTGCAATATGGATGATAGATATGAGTATTTGTAATCTGAAAATATAAAAACAGCAAGGTAACTAATGATAAAAGTGAGCGTAAACGGTATTGCAATGCTGGGAAACAAGGCCTAGGGTTCATACTTTCACTAGTGCAAGTTCTCTCAACAATAATAACATAATTGGATCGTATAACTATCCCTCAACATGCAACAAAGAGTCACTCCAAAGTCACTAATAGCAGAGAACAAACGAAGAGATTATGGTAGGGTACGAAACCACCTCAAAGTTATCATTTCTGATCGATCTATTCAAGAGTCCATAGTAAAATAACATGAAGCTATTCTTTCCGTTCGATCTATCATAGAGTTCATACTAGAATAACACCTTAGGATACAAATCAACCAAAACCCTAATGTCACCTAGATACTCCAATGTCTCCTCAAGTATCCATGGGTATGATTATACGATATGCATCACACAATCTCAGATTCATCTATTCAACCAACACAAAGAACTTCAAAGAGTGCCCCAAAGTTTCTACCGGAGAGTCAAGACGAAAACGTGTGCCAACCCCTATGCATGAGTTCACGGAACTCGCAAGTTGATCACCAAAACATACATCAAGTGGATCACGTGATATCCCATTGTCACCACAGATAACCACATGCAAGATATACATCAAGCGTTCTCAAATCCTTAAAGACTCAATCTGATAAGATAACTTGAAAGGGAAAACTCAATCCATTACAAGAGAGTAGAGGGGGAGAAACATCATAAGATCTAACTAGAATAGCAAAGCTCGCGATACATCAAGATCGTACCACCTCAAGAACACGAGAGAGAGAGAGAGAGAGAGAGAAATCAAACACATAGCTACTGGTACAGACCCTCAGCCCCGAGGGAGAACTACTCCCTCCTCGTCATGGAGAGCGCCTGGATGATGAAGATGGCCACCGGTGAGGGATCCCCCCTCCGGCAGGGTGCTGGAACGGGTCTAGATTGGTTTTCGGTGGCTACAGAGGCTTGCGGCGGTGGAACTCCCGATCTATTCTGCTCCCCGATGTTCTTAGGGTATATGGACATATATAGGCGAAAGAAGTCGGTGAGGGGAGCCACGAGGGGCCCATGAGGGTGGGGGGCGCGCCTCCCTGCCTCGTGGCTTCCTCGAAGCTTCCCTGACGTCTACTCCAAGTCTCCTGGATTGCTTCCATTCCAAAAATAACTCTGTCGGTGGAAACGACACCTATGGGGTCACTGGGATTCCTTCTACGGTTGGCGAGCGTGAGATTGTGCAAAGAGCGGGTCTGACAGGAAGCACACGGATCATTTACCCAGATTCGGGCCGCGAAGATGCGTAATACCCTAGTCCTGCTTTGGAGGATGTGTTTGAGTGTTCTTGTGTTCTTGAGCTAGCTACGGGACGCAACTTGCCCAAAAGAGCCGAATCCCCCTCCTGGATGCCTCATGCCTCCTTTTATAGGCAAAAAGGGATTTGTTCACCCAGCCCAGCTAATGGACTGTAATTCAAAAAAAACAAATGGACTGTAAATTCTACCCTGCAAAAAAGACTGTAAATTCTAAAAAATGGGTAGAATACGTGCCATATTTTTGGAGGATGAAATGTGGGCCAATAGGTCGAAGCCAATGCAAGTCATTGTCAACTTAGTCAACAAATGATTCTGACATCGTTAGCCGTTGGATTTACATCCAACGGCCGGCATCCATCTTCAATCTCTCGTCTACATCCTCCAGCGCCGCCGGGACCACCTCTTCCCGCCTCCACCCTTCCACACCTCATGTTCTTCTCCACTGACTGCCGAACCACACCGCACCAGAACCAGTTAACCCTCGTACACCTCTCTGTCTGCGACTCTACTACCGCGTCTTCCCATCTCCGGCTCATTGCTGTCCAGGGCCTCGCCGTCGTCCACCACCTTGGATGCGCTCGGTGCAGAGTGGTTAACGTGGTCAACGAATGACACCATCGGAAGTAGACTGTGCATGCAGAGGCTGACAGCTGGCTCCACGGCCGCACGCAAGGAAATGCCTCCTTATTACGCGCAAAATAATGATTCCTCCACCTGACAGCTAGGACCCACTGGAAGGGCCTCTGTATTTTGTGAATAACGTTCCCACCGCTGACAGGTCAGACCCACCAGCTATATCTTCGCACACAAGGAAGTGCCTCCTTATTACACACAAAAAATGAATACCCCCTGCTAGCTGGGACCCACAATAGTGGGAGGCTAACTTGTGGGCCAACTAAGTTGACGGGGACAGAGGGCTTTGTCAACTTAGTCAATATGAACGATTCTAGCTCCAGTGACCGTACGATGTCCATCCAACAGCCGTAGTGCTTCTTCAACCTTTGGTCTTCTTGCTCCGGCCGCCCAAAGCAGCGCCGGTCGTGCCTCGTGCTCCTTCCTCCTGTGGGCGGCTGCGATGCCGCGGAGGCCTCACCTCCCCCTACTACTCCCACCGCTGGACATGCCATCCCTCTACTCACCCACACCCCTTGCTATTCTGCGGCGACGGCAGTCTCACACTGCAGCGAACCAGTGAACCCTCATACTCCTCTACGCGTGGGCATCCACTGCCGCGTCTTCCCCGGCTCCGTGTCATTCCCTCCCTAGCCTTCGTCGTCGTCCACCACCCTGGTGCTCTCGGCGCGGCGTGGTCAACGTGGTCAAGGAACGACTTCCATCGGAAGAGTACTGTACATGGAGAGGCTGACAGCTGGGTCCACGGCAGTAGCAAGGAAGTGCCTCCTTATTACGCGGAAAATTATTATTCCTCCACCTGACAAAAGGGACTCACCGGACGGGCCACCGTATTTGGCGAAAAAACGTTCCCCCTGACTGCTGGGACCCACCGGACGGGCCACCGTATTTCACAAAAAAAGTTCCCCCGCTATCAGCTCGGACCCACCGAAAGTGCCTCCTTATTACGCACAAAAAAATGGATACTCTCCCTGCTAGTTGGGACCCACCTTGGTGGGTGGCTGACTTGTGGGCCTACTAAGTTGACGGGGACGGAGTGCTTTGTCAACTTAGTCAATATGAACGATTCTAGCTCCAGTGACCGTACGATGTCCATCCAACGGCCGTAGTGCTTCTTCAACCTCTGGTCTTCTTGCTCCAGCCGCCCAAAGCAGCGCTGGTCGTGCCACATGCTCCTGCCTCCCGTGGCCAGCTATGCTGCCGCGGGGGCCTCACCGCCCCCTACTATTCCCACCGCTGGCCAGGCCCTGCGGCGACAGCAGCCTCACACCGCAGCCGAACCAGTGAACCCTCGTACTCCTCTCCGCGCGGGCTTCCACTGTTGGGTCGTCCCCTTCCTAGGCCTCGCCCCGTCCACCGCCCTGGTGCTCTCGGCGTGGCATGGTCAACATGGTCAAGGAACGGCTTCCATCGGACGTGGACTGTACGTGGAGAGGTTGACAGTTGGGTCCACGGCCGCAGCAAGGAAGTGTCTCCTTATTACGCGCAAAATAATTATTCCTGCACCTGGCAGCAGGGACCCACTGGTCGGGCAACTGTATTTCGTGAAAAAAATGTTTCCCCCTAACTGCTGGGACCTACCGGCTACATCTTCGCACGAAAGGAAGTGCGTCCGGGCAAAAAAAACGATTTGCCCCCCTGACTGCTGGGACCTACCAGCTACATCTTCGCACGCAAGGAAGCGCCTGACAGTTGACCCACCTGGTCGAAGCGTACGTAGCATTGTCATTCTGGTCGCGAACGTGTGCGTACATACTGGTCGATGTAGAGGCATGCACGTGTCGTAGTAGAGGCGCGCACGGAGCATGTACACGTACGTACAACGACTAGTGTGCAAGAGACAAAATACGGCCACATACGTACATATGGGCTGGGTCTCGAACGCCTACTCGCGCATACGTACGGCCAGGGCTCGTGTACATGGCTGGGTCAAACCGGAGAAACTCCGCCATCGTCGTGTTCATGGGGAGCCAACCGGCTGGGTCAGATCGGAATGCGTCGTCGTGTTCATCAGGAGTTCTTGGGCGGAACAGCCGATGTAAACGAGGCTTAGCGTACCGCGGAACGGAGGAAACGGCCTTGTGTTCGACCGGCCACGGTCGAAACGGGATCCTGTTCATTGGGAGGTGTCTGGCGTACCACAAAACGGAGGAAACGGACCTCCTACGGTCGAAACGGGGGTCCTGTTGATCGGGAGGGATGTGGTGTACCGCAAAACAGAGGAAACAGACTTGTGTTGGAGCGCTACGGTCGAAACGGGGGTCCTGTTCATCAGGAGGGGTGTGGCGTCCCGCAAAACGGGACTCCACGAGATATTGTTCATCTCCACCGTCGACCCCCTCCAGCCTCCACAGGCTACTGTTCATCCACCGTCGACCTCCTCCAGCCTCCACCTGCGACTGTTCATCCACGGGCGCCTGTTCATCCAGCCTCCACCGCGCGCTACTCCATCGGCTACTGTTCAACCAGCCCTCTCCACAGGCTCCTGTTCAACCACCCCTCCATGGGCTACTGTTCATCCAGCCCTCCACCGTTTATTGTTCATCCAGCCCTCCACGGGGTGGTCCTGTTCATCCAGCCCTCCACGGGGTGGTCCTGTTCATCCTACCCTCGATGGGGTCCTGTTCATCTAGCCCCAACCGGCTCGATCGATCGGGATCCTGTTCATCCAGAGGCAACACCACGGGGTCCTGTTCATCCACCCCCACCGGGAACTGTTCATCAAACCCCCCAGCAACGCTCACTATTCATCCAGAGGCAGCATCGATCGGCTTCAGTTAGCAGCAGTAGCGAAGGAATCGCTCGATCGGGTTCAGTTAATAGCCATCGATCGATCCCTTGGGTTCAGTAACACGTAGCCTGCCGGGCAATCGCTCGGGTTCAGTTAGAGCCCAACGCCTCGCTCGGGTTCAGTTAGAGCCCAACGCCTCGCACCCACGCGCGTGCGTGTACGAGAGAAACGTGGATCACTCGGCCCCGACCACCCATCGTAACTGGGAACACCCCGATATTTTCCTCGCCCTCGCTTCTACCATGGTTTTTTCCGTCATGGACGGTCCAAAGAATGTCATGCAGCTGCATCTCCATCCCGCCCAGGACGAAAAGCCCATTTTCTGTCATGATTTTTTGTCATAGAAGTAGGACCCCACCACATCTATGGTGGTACCGTGTTTTTTCACAATTATTGTCATAGAAGTGTCATAAGTATGACAGATTGTTTTTTTCATTCGCCCCAAAATGTCACAGATGTGTCTTTTTTTGTAGTGTCATAAGAAATAATAGGAGGATATTGGGAAGTCTCTTCCCTTTCATTAGTATTCTCTTCATCTTCTATTTGTTTTCTTGTCTTTATGTAATTGGCAATATAAGGATTTTCAATGCAATTCACCACACAATACATAAAAATTTCTTCTAGATCAAAATCAAGAACTTTATCAAGGACAAATTTTGGAAGATCCTTAGTTATACATTTCAATTCGTCATAACCCAAAAGCAAACTAAGTTCATTATGATATGCAAGGGAAATCAAGTCATCACAATTCTTGGACACGATTCGATCATGAAACAACTTGCACTGGAGACTTAAATGACCATGTTCATTGCAAAGTTCACTAGGATTCCTTCTACGGTTGGCGAGCGCGAGGTTGTGCAAAGAGCTGGTCTGACAGGAAGCACACGGATCGTTTACCCAGGTTCGGGCCGCGAAGATGCGTAGTACCCTAGTCCTGCTTTGGTGGATGTGTTTGAGTGTTCTTGAGCTAGCTACGGGGCGCAACTTGCCCAAAACAGCCGAATCCCCCTCCTGGACGCTTCGGGCCTCCTTTTATAGGAGAAAATGGATTGCCACAGTGGCACATAGGAGGCAGAAAGGTCTATAGTGGATGAGTCTATCATCTGGCCCCATCAGACAAATGCATTTAATGCGTTGCCGACGTGCCCCTCTCACTTTATCGGGGACGCCAGAGAAGCATGTCCCAGTCGTCGCCGCCTTGCCTGGCCTCGACACGCGTCCAAGGTGATGAGGCATCGCGGCGCCACGTTGGCTGGCTGCTGGGCTGGCGCGGTGGTGGAGCCTTCATGAAGGGTCGCATGCGCCACACAAGTGCTTGCTAAGTTGGTGTAGAGGCCTCCTGTCACCTCGCAGGTGCCTGCTCAGCTGGTTGAGCTAGCAGCTGCTTGGGGACGGTGGTGGAGTCTTGGCTGGCGCGGGCCTGGCAGTGGCCCTGCTGATGCCCTCGGCAAGGTTCTTGCTGGGGGGCCGGTAAGGGTCTTGCTGTGGCGTCGCAGTCGTCCCCGACAAGGGTCTTGCCGGGGGTCTTATGGATTTCCTCGGCTAGGATCCCGCCGAGGGTCGCCGTCTTCTGGTCCTCATCTGATCTCGCATGTTTTTGATCTTGACGAAGATCTGCATGCCACCACAGAGGCGCCTCCCGAGCCTTGGTTCCAATGTAGTTGGTTGGGTTGGAGCCCGTGGGCTCAAGGGCAGCTTGCTCCGCTGATACGTCTCCGTCATATATTTTTCCAAACACTTTTGCCCTTGTTTTGGACTCTAATTTGTATGATTTGAAAGGAACTAACCCGGACTGACGCTGTTTTCAGCAGAATCGCCATGGTGTTGTTTTATGTGCAGAAAACAAATATTCTCGGAATGACCTAAAACTCCATGGAACATCTTAGAAAAAACAATAAAAAATCCTCGCCAAAGATGAAGACCAGGGGTCCAACACCCTTCTCATGAGGGTGGGGGGCGCCCCCCCTAGGGCGCGCCCCCTACCTCGTGGGCCCCCTGGAAACCCTCCGACGCTAACTCCAACTCTATATATTTGCTTTCAGAGAGAAAAAAATAAGAGAGAAGAAATCATCGTGTTTTACGATACGGAGCCGCCGCCAAGCCCTAAAACCTCTCGGGATGGCTGATCTGGAGTCCGTTCGGGGGATCCGGAGAGGGGGATTCGTCGCCGTCGTCATCATCAACCATCCTCCATCACCAATTTCATGATGCTCACCGCTGTGTGTGAGTAATTCCATCGTAGGCTTGCTGGACGGTGATGGGTTGGATGAGATTTATCATGTAATCGAGTTAGTTTTGTTAGGGTTTGATCCCTAGTATCCATTATGTTCTGAGATTGATGTTGCTATGACTTTGCTATGCTTAATGCTTGTCACTAGGGCCCGAGTGCCATGATTTCAGATCTGAACCTATTATGTTTTCATGAATATATGTCAGTTCTTGATCCTATCTTGCAAGTCTATAGTCACCTACTATGTGTTATGATCCGACAACCCCGAAGTGACAATAATCGGGACCACTCCCGGTGATGACCATAGTTTGAGGAGTTCATGTATTCACTATGTGCTAATGCTTTGTTCCGGTTCTCTATTAAAAGGAGGCCTTAATATCCCTTAGTTTCCAATAGGACCCCGCTGCCACGGGAGGGTAGGACCAAAGATGTCATGCAAGTTCTTTTCCATAAGCACATATGACTATATACGGAATACATGCCTACATTACATTGATGAATTGGAGCTAGTTCTGTGTCGCTCTATGTTATGACTGTTACATGATGAACCACATCCGGCATAATTATCCATCACTGATTCGGTGCCTACGAGTTTTCCATATACTGGTTTACGCTTATTAACTTTCCCTCTGCTACTATTACAATCACTACAAAATACCAAAAACATTACTTCTGCTGTCTTTACTTTTGTTGCTGCTACCACCACTATCATATTACTGTGCTACTAAACACTTTGCTGCAGATACTAAGTTTCCAGGTGTGGTTGAATTGACAACTCAGCTGCTAATACTTGAGAATATTCTTTGGCTCCCCTTGTGTCGAATCAATAAATTTGGGTTGAATACTCTACCCTCGAAAGCTGTTGTGATCCCCTATACTTGTGGGTTATCAAGACTAATTTCTGGCGCCGTTGCCGGGGAGCATAGCTCTATTCTTTGAGTCACTTGGGATTTATATCTGCTGGACACTATGAAGAACTTGAGAGATCCAAAAACCAAGTTCTATCCCTCAACAACGAGGGGAGGTAAGGAACTGTCATCTAGCTCTGCACTTGATTCACCTTCTGTTATGAGTAAGCTTGCGACACCTACACCTGCTTCTGCTATTCGTTCTGATAAGTCGCATGTTATTGATGATGTCACTTCTGCTATGCATGATACTTATGATGAAACTGCTTCTATGCCTGATACTACTGTGCCCCTTGGTGAATTTCTTGATGAACAAATTGCTAGGGCTAGAGAAAAAGAAATTATTGAATCTGAATACGATGATGATAGTGATGATGAAAATATGCCAGTTATTCCTGAGGGCTATATTTTTGATATGGAATCTTCTGCCGCTATTTTAGCTTGCAAAGATAGATATGAGCTTAAGAGGTTATTAATTAAATGGAACAAAGAATCACTTAGAGATAAAATGAAACCCGACCCTGCTTTTGCTACTTCACCTATTTGTGTTCCTGATAAGGATTATGAATTCTCTGTTGATCCTGACATAATTACTTTGGTTGAATCTGATCCGTTTTATGGCTGTGAATCTGAAACTGTTGTGGCACATCTTACTAAGTTAAATGATATAGCTGCCCTGTTCACTAATGATGAGAGATCGCGTTACTTTTATATACTCAAAATATTTCCGTTCTCATTAAAGGGTGATGCTAAGATATGGTTTAATTCTCTTGATCCTGGTTGTGTGCGTAGTCCCCAGGATATGATTTATTACTTCTCTGCTAAATATTTCCCTGCTCATAAGAAACAAGTTGCTTTGAGGGAAATATACAACTTCCCTGCGAATTAAAGAAGAGAGTCTCCCACAAGCTTGGGGGAGGCTTCTCAAGTTACTTAATGCTTTGCCTGATCATCCTCTTAAGAAACCTGAAATACTTGATATCTTTTATAATGGACTAACCGATGCTTCCAGAGATTACCTGGATAGTTGTGCTGGTTCTCTTTTTAGGGAAAGAACACCGGATGAAGCTGAAATTCTATTGAATAATATGTTGACAAATGAAAATAATTGGGCACCTCCTGAGCCAGCTCCTGCTCCAATTACTGAGCCTATTCCTAAACCAACTCCGAAGAAGAGAGGTGTTCTATTTCTCAGTCCCGAAGATATGCAAGAGGCAAATAAATCTATGAAAGAAAAAGGTATTAAAGCTGAAGACGTTAAGAATTTACCTCCTATTGAAGAAATACATGGTCTTAATTCACCGCCTGTTGAAGAAACATATGATCTTAATTCTTTATTTATTGAAGAACCTCTTGATCCCGATATCCCAACACAGGTAGTAAAGGTAAATTCTCTCTATAGATATGATAAAGCTGAAGTCCCTCCTACTAAAATTGCTAGTCAGTGCTTGGATGAGTTTGATAACTTTATGTTTAAGCAAGACAACTTCAATGCTTATTTTGGTAGACAATTAAAAGAAAATGCTTATATGATTAGATGCTTGGGTGATTATATGGCTGATATTAAAGGTGAACTTAAACTTGTTAGCAAACATGCTTCTATGGTTACCACTCAAGTAGAACAAGTACTTAAGGCTCAAAAAGAAGTGCTTGATGAAATGAATAGTAAGAAAAATGATTATGCTATTAGAGTGGCTACTAGAACTGGTAGAATGACTCAGGAACCTTTGTATCCTGAAGGCCACACTAAGAGAATTGAGCAAGATTCTCAAAGAAATAATATTGATGTTCTAGTTCTTCTAAAAAGAAGAAGAAGAAAAATGATAGAACTGTGCAAACTTCTGGTGAACCTATTGCTGAACCACATGATAATCCAAATGATATCTCTATGTCTGATGCTGAAACACAATCCGGTAATGAACATGAACCTAGTAAAAATATTAATGATGATGTTCATGATGATGCTCAACCTAGTAATGATAATGATGTAGAAATTGAACCTGCTGTTGATCTTGATAACCCACAATCAAAGAATCAACGTTATGATAAAAGAGACTTTGTTGCTAGGAAACATGGTAAAGAAAGGGAACCTTGGGTTCAGAAACCCATGCCTTTTCCTCCAAAACCATCCAAGAAAAAGGATGATGAGGATTTTGAGCGATTTCCTGAAATGATTAGGCCTATCTTTTTGCGTATGCGATTAACTGATGTGCTCAAAACAAATCCTTATGCTAAATATATGAAGGATATCATTACTAATAAAAGAAAGATACCGGAAGCTAAAATTTCCACCATGCGTGCTAATTATACTTTTAAGGGTGGAATACCAAAGAAACTCGGAGACCCCGGAGTACCTACTATACCTTACTCCATTAAAAGAAATTATATTAGAACTACTTTATGTGATCTTGGAGCCAGTGTTAGTGTTATGCCTCTCTCTTTATATCGTAGACTTGACTTGAATAAGCTGACACCTACTAAGATATCTTTGCAAATGGCTGATAAATCAACTGCTATACCTGTCGATATTTGTGAGGATGTGCCTGTTGTGGTTGCAAACGTTACTATTTTAATGGACTTTGTTATACTTGATATTCCCGAGGATGATAGTATGTCTATTATTCTTGGAAGACCTTTTCTCAATACTGCAGGGGCTGTTATTGATTGCAACAAAGGCAATGTCACTTTTCATGTTGATGGTAATGAGCATACGGTACACTTTCCGAGGAAACAACCTCAAGTTCATAGTATCAACTCTATTGGAAAAATTCCATCGATTATATTTGGAGGTTTTGAATTTCCTCTTCCTACTATCAAGAAGAAATATGATATTCTTATTATTGGGGATGTGCATATCCCCGTTGAGGTAACTTAGTGCTAATCGAAATTTCTCCGGTTTCATCATTATCGGAATGAGTTTGTTAACAAGACTTGATCAACCTTGTTAGTGGATTCTTTTTGATGAGCATGAGATGGATGAAACTAGAAGCACAAACTTCTGTACCCCACTTTTACTTTCTGTTATTTATATTAAATAAAGTAAAAATAGTATTTTTTTTGTCTGTTTCCTGACTTATCCGTGCAATATAAAAATATCCCGAAAATAAAAGTCCTCAGAATGCCATGCCAATTTAATATGATTTTTTCGGGAATATTTGAGGATTTACCGTGCAAAAATTACCGTGGGAGGAGCTGCCACCTGGCCACAAGGGTGGTGGGCGTGCCCCCCTCTAGGGCGCCTCCCTGCCTCGTGGACCCACGGTGGCCCTCCTCCACTTATCCCAGGACCCATCTTCTTCCTCTGTCTCACACAAACCCGAAAAACCAACTCAATCACGAGTTCCAGCCACTTTTGCTGTGATTTTCGATCTCCTTGCTCAAAGCACCTCTCGCAAAACTGCTTGGGGAGATTGTTCCTTGGTATGTGACTCCTCCATTGGTGCAATTAGTTTTTGTTCTAGTGCTTTATTCTTTGCAAATTCGTGCTGCATAGGTGACCATGTTCTTGAGCTTGCATGTCAAATTTATATGGTCCCAAGTAGTTCTAATGCTTGATTTAGGCTCTAGGCACTTGTAGGAGTAGTTGCTATCAGTTTTATTGAAGTTGGTCACTTTTATTTGAAGTTACTAAAAATTTCAGATTATTTCAGAAAAATAATGAGGAGATTTTTGAGGGGCTCATCGATCCAAAGCTCGAAGGAAAAGGCACCTAAGCCTAAGTATAATTTGCCACGCACCGCGGAGATTCGGGCGTGTGAATGGCCTTCTGAAGATTTCTTGAGAGCAGCCGGTATCTATGAAGATTTTCATGAATTGGCTCACAATACAGGCCTCACCGCTTTCCTCCACGACCAATGCGATCAGTATCTCTTACTCACAAATACTTTTGTGCAAAACTTTCATTTTCATTCTAGGAACTCACCACCTATGGTGGAGTTTCATTTATATGATGAGCATAAGGAGATGTCACTTTATGATTTCTGTCGGATTTGTTTAATCCCTTTTGAGGGCAAGACAGAAGAACCACATCATGATGATGTGGCTGGGTTTATTGATACTATCATTGTAGGAGAAACTAGGAAGGTTTCCGATGCATGAATCACTAGCATACATTTTCCCGTTTTACGCTAATTTGCATTATTTGCTAGTCGTTGTTTAATTGGACGCGGAAATAGTGGAAACCTTAGTATCCCCGATATAATTATTCTGCACCACGGTTTATATAGTGATAACACTTTTAGTATGGGCAGTATTATTGCTAGACGGTTAAGTATGAACCGTACTAAGGGTCCCATCTTTGGAGGCGTCTATGCCACACGCCTAGCTGCACATTTTAACATACCTATTAGGCATGCTGAGAAGGAAGAAAAGGTGCTGCCCCGTGTTTATCTAGATCATAAAAGTATGGTGGCACATGATTTTATTGTTAAGAATAGGGCAGGAGAGCTTAAATATCAATTGTTCTTTAACAAACATCATCTTGAGACTATTATCCTGCCTGCTCCTTCTTTGTTTAATTTTGTAGTACCCTACCTCGTTACGTGGGCTGCCGTCCAAGCTTACAAGAATCCTGCACCAGCCCCGGAACAGGAACCACAAGATGAACCTCCACGACAATCTGTTTATTATTGGGATCCAGAGATGACTGTCGGCCAGTGGCAGTCAGAGTCTTCTTCTTCATCACAGTATGATCCCAACTATTCTTCCTCATCACAGTACGACCCCAACAATTATTATTATGGATATCCACCAGGCCAGCCGTGGTCATAAACCAACTTAGGCCAAAATCCTAAGCTTGGGGGAGTACGTATTTCTCACCGACATTACATTTATGTTCACACACACTCATTGCTAGATATCGGTGCTCATACTTTTTCACCGTAATATCCATGCTAGGTAATTTTCTTTTTCCTGCTTTCTTCTTGTGTGTTTGTTAAACCTTAAGAAAAACCAAAAAATTAGTAGTAGTTTATTTTTCTGCTGTAGTAGTAATAATTAAAAAGAAAACCCAAAAATATTTCCCGTTCTTCTTTTGCTTGTTGGGAGTTTTCCCGTGTAAATAGTTTTATTTCTTTTCTTTTCTTTGGGGTCCGTAGGAGAAGACCATAATTAAATTGTTGAAGTGGCTCTTATATGCATTATTGTTGATTCAACCAAGAGTCCATATTGCCTGGTCTTCTCCTGTTTATTGAATGCTCGCAGTCGCAGATTCCATCTTAGTCCAATGCACGTACACTCTTATTATTATTCACACCGTTTGGTCGTGCAAGTGAAAGGCAATTATGATGATATATGATGGACCGACTGAGATGAGAAAAGCTGGTATGAACTCGGCCTCTTTTGTTTTTGTAAATATGATGAGTCGCTCGTTCTTGATTCAGCTTATTATGAATAAACATGTTTGCAATGACAATTAGAGATCATAGTTGCTTGTGTCATGCTTGATTAGCTATGAGTTATAATGGTTTACCTTGTGTGCCAACATGCTATTGAGATGATTATAATGTGGTATGATGGGGTGGTATCCTCCTTTGAGTGATTTAAGTGACTTGACTTGGCACATGTTCACGCATGTAGTTGAAACAAATCAACATAGCCTTCATGATATTTATGTTCATGGTGGATTATATCCTACTCATGCTTGCATCCAATGTTTATTAATTTTTATGCATGTACATGGCTGTTATCGCTCTCTAGTTGGTCGCTTCCCAGTCTTTTGCTAGCCTTCACTTGTACTAAGCGGGAATACTGCTTGTGCATCCAATCCTTTAAACCCCAAAGTTATTCCAGATGAGTCCACCAAACCTTCCTATATGCGGTATCTACCTGCCGTTCCAAGTAAATTTGTATGTGCCAAACTCTAAACCTTCAAATAAACATTCTGTTTTGTATGCTCGAATAGCTCATGTATCAACCAAGGCTGTCCTTATCTTCCGTGTTAGGCGGGTTATTCTCAAGAGGAGTGGACTCCGCTCCTCACTCACGAGAAAATGGCTGGTCACCGGGATGCCTAGTCCCATGCTTTATGCAAACTAAATCAAAATTAATTGCAAACAAAACTCCCCGTGGGACTTGATGTATGTTGGAGGCACACGTTGTTTCGAGCAAGCCATGGATTGATGCTTGTTGGTGGAGGGGGAGTATAAACTTTACCATTCTGTTTGGGAACCGCCTATAATGTGTTTAGCATGGAAGATATCGCCATCTCTTAGTTGTTATGTTGACAATGAAAGTATACCGCTCAAAATAAAATTTATCTCTATTTCAAAACTGAGCTCTGGCACCTCTACAAATCCCTGCTTCCCTCTGCGAAGGGCCTATCCATTTACTTTTATGTTGAGTCATCACCCTCTTATTAAAAAGCACTAGCTGGAGAGCACAGCCGTCATTTGCATTCATCACTGTTAATTTATATTGGGTATGACTATGATTGGATCTCTTTTACCATGAATTACAATATCTAGTCAGTCCTTGATCTTTAAAGGTGCTCTGCATTCATGTTTTGCGGTCTCAGAAAGGGCTAGCGAGATACCATCTTGTTATATCATATTATGATTGTTTTGAGAAACTGTTGTTATCTGAGATTTATTATTATGGCTTGCTAGTTGATTATGTTATTGATATGAGTAATTATGAGACCTGAGAATTATTGCAAATGTGGTTAGTTATGATCTATGCTGAAAACTTGAATGCTGGCTCGACATAGTTACAACAACAACAAGACAAACAGAGTTTGTGAAAGTTTTTCTTTCTTTCTTTCAGTTTGTCAACTAAATTGCTTGAGGACAAGCAAGGGTTTAAGCTTGGGGGAGTTGATACGTTTTCGTCGTATCTACTTTTCCAAACACTTTTGCCCTTGCTTTGGACTCTAACTTGTATGATTTGAATGGAACTAACCCGGACTGACGCTGTTTTCAGCAGAATTGCCATGGTGTTGTTTTATGTGCAGAAAACAAATATTCTCGGAATGACCTGAAACTCCACGGAACATCTTAGAAAAAATAATAAAAAATCCTCGCCAAAGATGAAGACCAGGGGGCCCACACCCTTCTCATGAGGGTGGGGGACGCCCCCCCTAGGGCGCGCCCCCTACCTCGTGGGCCCCTGGAAACCCTCCGACGCCAACTCCAACTCTATATATTTTCTTTCGGAGAGAAAAAATAAGAGAGAAGAAATCATCTCGTTTTACGATACGGAGCCGCCGCCAAGCCCTAAAACCTCTCGGGAGGGCTGATCTGGAGTCCGTTCGGGGCTCCGAAGAGGGGGATTCGTTGCCGTCGTCATCATCAACCATCCTCCACCACCAATTTCATGGTGCTCACCGCCGTGCATGAGTAATTCCATCGTAGGCTTGCTGGACGGTGATGGGTTGGATGAGATTTATCATGTAATCGAGTTAGTTTTGTTAGGTTTGATCCCTAGTATCCATTATGGTCTGAGATTGATGTTGCTATGACTTTGCTATGCTTAATGCTTGTCACTAGGGCCCGAGTGCCATGATTTCAGATCTGAACCTATTATGTTTTCATGAATATATGTCAGTTCTTGATCCTATCTTGCAAGTCTATAGTCACCTACTATGTGTTATGATCCGGCAACCCCAAAGTGACAATAATCGGGACCACTCCCAGTGATGACCATAGTTTGAGGAGTTCATGTATTCACTATGTGCTAATGCTTTGTTCCGGTTCTCTATTAAAAGGAGGCCTTAATATCCCTTAGTTTCCAATAGGACCGCACTGCCACGGGAGGGTAGGACAAAAGATGTCATGCAAGTTCTTTTCCATAAGCACGTATGACTATATACGGAATACATGCCTACATTACATTGATGAATTGGAGCTAGTTCTGTGTCGCTCTGTGTTATGACTGTTACGTGATGAACCACATCCGGCATAATTATCCATCACAGATCCGGTGCCTACGAGTTTTCCATATACTGGTTTACGCTTATATACTTTCCCGTTGCTACTGTTACAATCACTACAAAATACCAAAAACATTACTTCTGCTGTCTTTACTTTTGTTGCTGCTACCACCACTATCATATTACTGTGCTACTAAACACTTTGCTGCAGATACTAAGTTTCCAGGTGTGGTTGAATTGACAACTCAGCTGCTAATACTTGAGAATATTCTTTGGCTCCCCTTGTGTCGAATCAATAAATTTGGGTTGGATACTCTACCCTCGAAAGCTGTTGCGATCCCCTATACTTGTGGGTTATCATCCGCTGGCATCGGGCAAGTTGCCCCGGCAAGGCTCTTGCCGGGGGTGCGGAGGCTTCCTCGGCAAGGATTTTGCCGAGGGAGTCCACCTCGCCCTCTTGCTTTCCTACGTTTCTAGTCTTGGCGTTGCCTTGGTTGTCTCGTACCTTGGTTTCTCTCCGGCTTCCCTCCTCTGCCCTGCTAAGTGTGGCCATGGCGCGCGGCTTCGACTGCTCATGCACAAGTAAAGGGGTCAAAAGAAGAGCCCCTACTTCTGTACACCGACAGGAGCCCCCAGGCCCGGGCCACACATAAGCGTACCGTGTTGTTGGGCTAGGCCCAGAACGGTGCGCAGGAAAGAGGGGCGGATTTTACTGCAGTAACTTCTCATCCGCTGCGCTTCCCCACGACCTATGTTGAACGCGCGACGTGGAGGGTCGTGCGTCACGTGGGGGTTATGCGTGGGGCGGTTTCCGTACGCATGCGTCACATCATGGTAAAGAGGCGGCTCGCGCCATCCCCATAAAAAGAGGGAGTCGTAGAGGCGCGGCTCATTCACTCGGGCGGACTCGGGTCATGGTCTTCAAGGCGTCTGTCCCCCATGATCACGGGGTGGGGAATGGTCGCCTCACTCGTCCCCTCAATTCTGCTTGCTCGCCACGTGTTCCCCATGTAGGTGGCAGGCGGTGGAGGTGGGAAACCGGGCCGTCGCTGATTGGGGCAGCGGGTCGGTCCTGATTCCCTGCGCCTCTCGTGGCTGGATTGGTTGAGCGGGGCGGCCGAGGTTCGACCTCGCCCCTTTATAAGGAAGGGGAGGGGGATGTCATCCCACATTCTCTCAGCATCCATCCTCTTCCACCTCCGCTCTTTTCTTCCACCCGTCATGGCGAGAGGGGGTGCTGGCCCTTCGACGGTGGCGGCGAGGCTTGCTGCTCATCAGCGCGACCCTCCTCCCCAAGAGCTCGTGGCGGTGGAGCCGGCCACGAGAGGAAGGGGTAGGGGCCGAGGCCGAGGCCGCCGTGGCGCTCAGGGGAGAGGGGGACGGGGCGGCGCATAGGCCTCGCCTCTGTCAGTGATGCCTCCCTCGAAGGAGGGCCACGTCGGGGACCTGCCCCGCGAGTTCTTCATCAGGCTGCGCCGGCCACCGCGTCGCCGCCTCAATCTCCCCACCCCATTTTCTCGGGAGATGAAGCTCAATCCATTCTAGACCCTCAGGTTGCACATGAAGGGCTGCGGGAACGGCGGCACGTGGGTCGACGTCGACTTCCCCGCTCCTCATGTCATGTACCTCCGTCGCGGATGGAAGACATTTACTCACATCCACAGCCTGACGGCGGGGCTTGTCCTCTACTTCAAGTTAATGGAGGGTGGCATGCTCTCCATCAAGGTCTTTGGAGATCCTGGAACTCACCTGAAGTGCTGTGTGGAGAGTTCCTCCGACGATGAAGATTCCTCTTCAAGCGGGAGTGATGAGGAGGGTAGCGACATCGACGATGAGAGCGTCACACGAGGTCACGTCGACCTCGTCTCTGACTGATCGCGTCGCCCCACCCTACGTTGTGCGGCCTGTCGAGGGCCTTCCTCGTCAAGCTCTCCATCGGGGCGCTCCCCATCGTCTCCTTGGGCGGCTGGCGTAGGAGGGCCGGAGGAGACGAAGAAGGCGAGTGGTGGCCGTCAAGTCGGAGTACGCCGGCACCGACGCCTTCGTCGCGTATTGCCGGCCTGTTGCCTCGTCTTCCAGCTCCTTTCCTGGCACCAAGATGCTCTCTTGGTGCCTTCTGCTCCTCGTACCTTTCCTAGGCGCTCTTTTTGCCCTCCTTCCATCTTGTTCCACCTTCTGAGGAGAGGGACAAGGAAGGGATTACGGGCATCTTATCTCTTTTTAGTTTGTAAGCCTACGGGCACTTGTTAGATTTAAAATTTGTAATCCCCTTGCTCATGTTTTTAATTCCGTATGAACTGTACCTATATGGGATGTTTTTAATGAAAAAGGGTGCTTGCCGGGTTCTCTGTGCGTGAGCGAGGCCCATGCCAAGGAACGAATCCTTGTTATTTTTAAGATAAATATTGTTGCCCGACAACAGGCCTTGCCGTCCCCTGACTTCAATTGACCATCCTCACGCTTTTGGCGGAGGCAGGGCGAAGTATAGTTAGGCCCGCCGTTTATTTCCTCACCACCGCGTCTACAACCCGGTTTTGTCCTGGGGACTTGGGTACAAGAAGAAGGGGGAGCACGATGGTCTTGGAGCAAAATGAGGTTTCATTTGTCCTAATTCCGTACGGAAATGCACAACAGGGGATGAAGGACTTATCTGAATCCGCAGCCCCGGCAACTTTGGCTTGTCGTGGTTAGATCCTTGTGTCTTCAACCCCCAGCAGTCTTGGCTTGCCGGGGCCAGAGCGCCGGTTCGTTTTCTTTCTCCCAAATGGCTCAGCAAAAGTGTCCACGTGTCCTACGAACCAAAGAAGACAGAAAGACGCATACTCGACCACTAGGCTAGGGGTTAGTCGCCGCTATGCACTACCAACCCTATCCGAGGGAGAGACTTAACCTAGCATGCATGCTAAAACTTAGGGCGTCAGCGCTTCATTTATTTATGCTCAAGGTCTGCGCCTGGCTTTGTACAGAGGGTTACATGACTTGCCGGCAAGCCTTGTACAAAAGGTGGTTTGCCGGGGGGCCCGACAACCGCGCCTTATGGGTAAAACTTGTGAAGATGTTCAATGTTCCAGGAGTTACTCACTGGAACAACATCTTTGGTCTCCAGGCGGACTGCGCCGGGCCTGGTGACTCACATTACCTGATAAGGGCCTTCCCACTTTGGCGTCAATTTGTTGGAATTCTTGGCCGATAGAACGCGTCGAAGAACAAGGTCGCCTTCCTCAAAGCTTCGGGCATGAACCTTGCAGCTATGGTAGCAGCGCAAGGCTTGCTGGTAGCGTGCTGCTCTCTGATGTCTACTACACAACCTTCCTCTTGTAGACGTTGTTGGGCCTCCAAGTGCAGAGGTTTGTAGGACAGTAGCAAATTTCCCTCAAGTGGATGACCTAAGGTTTATCAATCTGTAGGAGGCGTAGGATGAAGATGGTCTCTCTCAAGCAACCCTGCAACCAAATAACAAAGAGTCTCTTGTGTCCCCAACACACCCAATACAATGGTAAATTGTATAGGTGCACTAATTCGGCGAAGAGATGGTGATACAAGTGGTATATGGATGGTAGATAAAGGTTTTTGTAATCTGAAAATATAAAAACAGAAAGGTAACTAATGATAAAAGTGAGCACAAACGGTATTGCAATGCGTTGAAACATGGCATAGGGTCCATACTTTCACTAGTGCAAGTTCTCTCAACAATAATAACATAATTGGATCACATAACTATCCCTCAACATGCAACAAAGAGTCACTCCAAAGTTACTAATAGCGGAGAACAAACGAAGAGATTATGGTAGGGTACGAAACCACCTCAAAGTTATTCTTTCCAATCAATCCGTTGGGCTATCCTATAAGTGTCACAAACAGCCCTAGAGTTCGTACTAGAATAACACCTTAAGACATAAATCAACCAAAACCCTAATGTCACCTAGATACTCCAATGTCACGTCAAGTATCCGCGGGTATGATTATACGATATGCATCACACAATCTCAGATTCATCCATTCAACCAACACATAGAACCTCAAAGAGTGCCCCAAAGTTTCTACCAGAGAATCATGACAAAAACGTGTGCCAACCCCTATGCATAGGTTCATGGGCGGAACCCGCAAGTTGATCACCAAAACTTACATCAAGTGAATCACGTGATATCCCATTGTCACCACAGATACGCACGGCAAGACATACATCAAGTGTTCTCAAATCTTTAAAGACTCAATCCGATAAGATAACTTCAAAGGGTAAACTCAATCCATTACAAGAGAGTAGAGGGGGGAGAAAACATCATAAGATCCAACTATAATAGCAAAGCTCGCGATACATCAAGATTGTACCACCTCAAGAACACGAGAGAGAGAGAGAGAGAGAGATCAAACACACAGCTATTGGTACATACCCCCAGCCCCGAGGGAGAACTACTCCCTCCTCGTCATGGAGAGCACCGGGATGATGAAGATGGCCACCGGAGAGCGATCCCCCCTCCGGCAGGGTGCCGGAACGGGTCTAGATTGTTTTTCGGTGGCTACGGAGGCTTCTGGCGGCGAAACTCCCGATCTATTGTGCTTCCCAAAGTTTTTAGGGTATATGGGTATATATGGGAGGAAGAAGTACGTCAGTGGACCTCCGGGTTGTCCACGAAGCAGGGGGCGCGCCCAGGGGGGTGGGCGCGCCCCCCGCCCTCGTGGGCAGCCCGGGACTCTCCTGGTCCATCTCTGATACTCCGTGGGCTTCTTCTGGTCCAAAAATAAGTTCCGTGAAGTTTCAGGTCAATTGGACTCCGTTTGATTTTCCTTTTCTGCGATACTCTAAAACAAGGAAAAAACAGAAACTGGCACTGGGCTCTAGGTTAATAGGCTAGTCCCAAAAATCATATAAAATAGCATATAAATGCATATAAAACATCCAAGGTTGATAATATAATAGCATGGAACAATAAAAAATTATAGATACATTGGAGACGTATCAGCATCCCCAAGCTTAATTCCTGCTCGTCCTCGAGTAGGTAAATGATAAAAACCGAATTTTTGATGTGGAATGCTACCTAACATATTTATCCATGTAGTTCTCTTTATTGTGGCAAGAATATTCATATCCATAACATTCAAGACAAAAGTTTAATATTGACATAAAAATAATAATACTTCAAGCATACTAACCAAGTAATCATGTCTTCTCAAAATAACATGGCCAAAGAAAGCTATCCCTACAAAATCATATAGTCTGGCTATGCTCTATCTTCACCACAAAAATATTTAAATCATGCACAACCCCGATGACAAGCCAAGCAATTGTTTCATACCTTTGATGTTCTCAAACTTTTTCAATCTTCACGCAATACATGAGCGTGAGCCATGGACATAGCACTATAGGTGGAATAGAATGGTGGTTGTGGAGAAGACAAAAAGGAGAAGATAGTCTCACATCAACTAGGTGTATCAACGGGCTATGGAGATGCCCATCAATAGATATCAATGTGAGTGAGCAGGGATTGCCATGCAACGGATGCACTAGAGCTATAAATGTAGGAAAGCTCAACAAAAGAAACTAGTGGGTGTGCATCCAACTTGTTTTCTCATGAAGACCTAGGGCATTTTGAGGAAGCCCATCATTGGAATATACAAGCCAAGTTCTATAATGAAAGATTCACACTAGTATATGAGAGTGACAACATAGGAGACTCTCTATCTTGAAGATCATGGTGCTACTTTGAAGCACAAGTGTGGTAAAAGGATAGTAGCATTGCCCCTTCTCTCATTTTTTTATTTTTATTTGGGTCTTTTCTCTTTTTTATGGCCTCTTTTTTTATTTTTTATTTTATTTGGGCCTTTTCTCTTCTTTTTTATGGCCTCCTTTTTGTTATTTTTTTAGTCCGGAGTCTCATCCCGACTTGTGGGGGAATCATAGTCTCCATCATCCTTTCCTCACTAGGACAATGCTCTAATAATGATGATCATCACTCTTTTATTTTCTTACAACTCAAGAATGACAACTCGATACTTAGGACAAGATATGACTCTATATGAATGCCTCCGGCGGTGTACCTGGATGTACAATGACTCATGAGTGACATGTATGAAAGAATTATGAACGGTGGCTTTGCCACAAATACGATGTCAACTACATGATCATGCAAAGCAATATGAGAATGATGGAGCGTGTCATAGTAAACGGAATGGTGGAAAGTTGCATGGCAATATATCTCGGAATGGCTATGGAAATGCCATAATAGGTAGATATGGTGGCTGTTTTGAGGAAGGTATATGGTGGGTTTAAGGTACCGGCGAAAGTTGCGCGGTACTAGAGAGTCTAGCAATGGTGGAAGGTTGAGAGTGCATATAATCCATGGACTCAACATTAGTCATAAAGAACTCACATACTTATTGCAAAAATCTATTAGTTATCGAAACAAAGTACTACGCGCATGCTCCTAGGGGGATAGATTGGTTGGAAAAGACCATCGCTCGTCCCCGACCGCCACTCATAAGGAAGACAATCAATAAATAAATCATGCTCCGACTTCATCACATAACGGTTCACCATACGTGCATGCTATGGGAATCACAAACTTCAACACAAGTATTTCTCAAATTCACAACTACTCAACTAGCATAACTCTAATATCACCATCTTCATATCTCAAAACAATTATCAAGTATCAAACTTCTCTTAGTATTCAATGCACTTCATATGAAAGTTTTTATTATATCCATCATAACCAAAGCAAACCACCATGTTGTTCTAAAGTCTCTCAAAATAATATAAGTGAAGCATGAGAGTTCATCTATTTCTATAAAATAAAACTACCACCGTGCTCTAAAAAGATATAAGTGAAGCACGAGAGCAAATGACAAACTACTCCGAAAGATATAAGTTAAGATCAATGAGTAGTCAAATAATTATGCAACTATGTGAGGACTCCCTAAAATTTAAGAATTTCAGATCTTGGTATTTTATTCAAACAGCAAGAAAAACTAAATAAAATAAAATGACGCTCCAAGCAAAACACATATCATGTGGTGAATAAAAATATAGCTCCAAGTAAAGTTACCGATGAACGAAGACGAAAGAGGGGATGCGATCCGGGGCATCCCCAAGCTTAGGATCTTGGTTGTCCTTGAATATTACCTTGGGGTGCCTTGGGCATCCCCAAGCTTAGGCGCTTGCCACTCCTTGTTCCATAGTCCATCGAATCTTCACCCAAAACTTGAAAACTTCACAACACAAAACTTAATAGAAAACTCGTGAGCTCCGTTAGCGAAATAAAACAAAAAACCACTTCAAGGTACTGTAATGAAATCATTCTTTATTTATATTGGTTTTTAAACTATTTTACTAGCCATAGATTCATCAAAATAAGCAAACAACACACGAAAAACAGAATCTGTCAAAAACAGAACAGTCTGCAGTAATCTGGATCAAACGTATACTTCTGGAACTCATAAAATTATCAAATAAATTTCTGGACGTGAGGAATTTATCTATTAATCATCCTAAAAAATAATTAACTAAATAGCACTCTCCAATAAAAAATGCAGCAATTCTCGTGAGAGCTAAAGTTTCTGTTTTTTACAGCATGATCATAAAGACTTCACCCAAGTGTTCCCAAAGGTTCTACTTGGTACAAACACTAATTAAACACATAAAACCACATATAAACAGAGGCTAGATGAATTATTTATTACTAAAAAGGAGGAAAAAGTAAAGAACAAGAATAGGATTGGATTGCCTCCCAACAAGCGCTATCGTTTAACGCCCCTAGCTAGGCATGATGATTTCAATGACGCTCACATAAAGGATAAAAATTGAAACAAAAAGAGAGCATCATGAAGAATATGAATAGCACATTTAAGTCTAACCCACTTCCTATGCGTAGGGATTTTGTGAGCAAACAACTTATGGAAACAAGAATCAACTTGCATAGGAAGGTAAAACAAGCATAACTTCAAAACTTTAAGCACATAGAGAGGAAACTTGATATTATTGCAATTCCTACAAGCATATATTCCTCCCTCATAATAATTTTCAGTAGCATCATGAATTAATTCAACAATATA
The DNA here is from genome assembly GCF_002162155.2 of Triticum dicoccoides. NCBI lineage: Eukaryota > Viridiplantae > Streptophyta > Magnoliopsida > Poales > Poaceae > Triticum > Triticum dicoccoides. Next base: position 648,495,622 of record NC_041386.1, read on the forward strand.
ACCAGCATCTAAAGCATTCTTTTCATGATCTACAAGCATAGAAATTTTATTACTCTCCACACAAGCAAAATTCTTCTCATTCGGAATAGTGGGAGTATCATAGGAGACTCGAATACTATAAATTGTTTCCACATTAAAAGAGTAATGTTCAGAAAAAGGGTAATCAGAATCATGACAAGTTTTATAAATATAATCACTACTTTTTATAGCATAAGTATCATCACAATAATCATCATAGGTAGGAGGCATGCTATCATCATTATAAATTTGCATATCAAAACTTGGGAGACTAAACATATTATCTTCATTAAACGTAGCATCCCCAAGCTTGGGACAAACATTAATTGCAGAAAATAAATTCTCAAAAACATCACCTTCATCAAACATAGCATCCGCAAGCTTGGCCCTTTTCATATCATAAGCATAATCACGCTCATCATTAATAGTATGGATAGTACCAATAGTATAGCAATTATCATATTCTTCCAAGCAAGTGCCAAAAAGATTTTCAAGATCATAAGAAGTATCATTATCTTCCACAATTATATTTTCATGAGGCACAATAGTAATAGGAGCAGCATTATTTGTGGTACATATCTTTTTACCTCTCTTCCTTTTTCTTTTCTTCTTCTTCACCACATCATGTGTGGGTTCAATCCTCTTTTTGGAGCTCCTTATTAATGAGATTGGTTGAATACAGGGCTCCTCCTCGTTACCTGATTCATCATAAGAAATAATAGGAGGGTATTGGGAAGTCTCTTCCCTTTCATTAGTATTCTCTTCATCTTCTATTTGTTTTCTTTTCTTTATGTAATTGTCAATATAAGGATTTTCAATGCAATTCATCGCACAATACATATAAATTTCCTCTAGATCAAAACCGAGAAGTTTATAACGGGCAAATTCTGTAAGATGCTTAGTTATACGTTTCATTTCTTCGTAACCCATAAGCAAACTGAGTTCATTATAATGTGTAAGAGAAATCAAGTCATCACAATTTTTGGACACGATTAGATCATGAAACAATTTGCATCGGATAGCTAAATGACCCTGTTCATTGCAAAGTCCACAAGTACGGCCAAGAAAATTTAAATTTTCAGCACAATCATCTAGCCTTTCTTGCAACAATTTAGTTCCTAAGTACTTATGCCTCTTGCAATATCTATCTTCCCTATTTGGTGTGTACTTACAAAACCAATGCACTCCACAAAAATTGACATGTTTATAGGAGACATTTTCATCATAACTAGTGCAATCATCATTAGTACCATGGATATTCAAGGAGTTCATACTAACAACATTGCAATCATGCTCACCATTCAAAGATTTAGTGCCAAACATTTTAATGCATTTTTCTTCTAACACTTTGGCACAACTTTCCTTTCCATGATACTCACGAAAGATATTAAAAAGATGAAGCGTATGAGACAAACTTAATTCCATTTTTTGTAATTTTATTTTATAAACTAAACTAGTGATAAAACAAGAAATTAAAATACTCGATTGCAAGATCTAAATATATACCTTCAAGCACTAACCTCCCCGGCAACGGCGCCAGAAAAAAGCTTGATGTCTACTACACAACCTTCTTCTTGTAGACGTTGTTGGGTCTCCAAGTGCAGAGGTTTGTAGGACAGTAGCAAATTTCCCTCAAGTGGATGACCTAAGGTTTATCAAGACGTAGGAGGCGTAGGATGAAGATGGTATCTCTCAAGCAACCCTGCAACCAAATAACAAAGAGTCTCTTGTGTCCCCAACACACCCAATACAATGGTAAATTGTATAGGTGCACTAGTTCGGCGAAGAGATGGTGATACAAGTGGTATATGGATGGTAGATAAAGGTTTTTGTAATCTGAAAATATAAAAACATCAAGGTAACTAATGGTAAAAGTGAGCACAAGCGGTATTGCAATGCGTTGAAACATGGCCTAGGGTCCATACTTTCACTAGTGCAAGTTCTTCAACAATAATAACATAACTGGATCACATAACTATCCCTCAATATGCAACAAAGAGTCACTCCAAAGTTACTAATGGCAAAGAACAAATGAAGAGATTATAGTAGGGTACGAAACCACCTCAAAGTTATTCTTTCCGATCAATCCGTTGGGCTATTCCTATAAGTGTCACAAACATCCCTAGAGTTCGTACTAGAATAACACCTTAAGACACAAATCAACCAAAACCCTAATGTCACCTAGATACTCCAATGTCACCTCAAGTATCCGTGGGTATGATTATACGATATGCATCACACAATCTCAGATTCATCTATTCAACCAACACATAGAACCTCAAAGAGTGCCCCAAAGTTTCTACTGGAGAATCACGACGAAAACATGTGCCAAACCCTATGCATAGGTTCATGGGCGGAACCCGCAAGTTGATCACCAAAACATACATCAAGTGAATCACGTGATATCCCATTGTCACCACAGATACGCATGGCAAGACATACATCAAGTGTTCTCAAATCTTTAAAGACTCAATCCGATAAGATAACTTCAAAGGGGAAACTCAATCCATTACAAGAGAGTAGAGAGGGGAGAAAACATCATAATATCCAACTATAATAGCAAAGCTCGCGATACATCAAGATCGTACCAGCTCAAGAACATGAGAGAGAGAGAGAGATCAAACACATAGCCACTAGTACATACCCTCAGCCCCGAGGGAGAACTACTCCCTCCTCGTCATGGAGAGCACCGGGATGATGAAGATGGACACCGAAGAGGGATCCCCCCTTTGGCAGGGTGCCGGAACGGGTCTAGATTGGTTTTCGGTGGCTACGAAGGCTTCTGGCGGCGGAACTCCCGATCTATTGTGCTCCCCGGAGTTTTTAGGGTATATGGGTATATATGGGAGGAAGAAGTACGTCGGTGGACCTCCCGGCTGTCCACGAGGCAGGGGGCACGCCCCCACCCTCGTGGGAAGCTCGGGACTCTCCTAGTCCATCTCTTATACTCCGTGGGCTTCTTCTGGTCCAAAAATAAGTTCCGTGAAGTTTCAGGTCAATTGGACTCCGTTTGATTTTCCTTTTCTGTGATACTCTAAAACAAGGAAAAAACAGAAACTGGCACTGGGCTCTAGGTTAATAGGTTAGTCCCAAAAATCATATAAAATAGCATATAAATGCATATAAAACATCCAAGGTTGATAATATAATAGCATGGAACAATAAAAAATTATAGATACGTTGGAGACGTATCACTCTCACAGCCGCCCGAAGACGATCTTCCTCAAGGAGCGTTGCGTCATCTTGCCGCAATTGATCTTGCTCAAGCTCGTCGTAAGCAAGCACTCGAGGTGACCCGTATATGAGTTCCATGGGGAGAACTGCTTTTGCCCCGTATACCAGCGCAAAGGGTGTTTGGCCGGTGGCTCGATTTGGCGTCGTTCTGATCGACCAAAGAACCACCGGCAACTCATCAATCCAGCGCCTCCCGCTCTTATGCAGCTTGCCAAAAGTCTTTGTCCTCAGCCTTGCAACATTTCAGCATTTGCCCTCTCCGTCTGGCCTTTGCTCCGTGGGTGTGCCACGAAAGCGAAATAGACCCTGCTGGCGAGGTCTTGGATGTACTGCATGAAGGTGTGGCTTGTGAACTGTGTGCCGTTGTTGGTGATAACCCTGTTTAGCACACCAAAACGACACACTAGCCCCTTGGGAAACTTGATGGCTGACTGTGTTGTCACCTTACTCAGTGCTTCCACCTCTGGCCACTTTGTGAACTTGTCGATCACAACGTACAAGTACTCAAAGCCCCCGATAGCGCGGGGGAAGGGCCCCAGGATGTCGAGCCCCCCGACCGAGAATGGTCGGGAAAGATTAATTGTTTGAAGGGCTTGAGCTGGTTGATGAAGCTTCTTCGAATGGAACTGACATGCTTCACACTTGGTTACTAGTGCCGTTGCATCCTGGAGGGCAGTGGGCCAGAAGAAACCTTGCTGGAATGCCTTGCTGGCAAGGGCCCTCGACCCTACGTGGGAGCCACATATGCCTCTGTGTATCTCCGCCAATAGCTCCAGTCCCTCCTCCCAGGGAATGCACTTCAATTTCACACCGTTCGATCTCTTCCTGTACAGGACACCATCGATGAACTAATACATGGCAGACCGACGGGCTACTTTCTCCGCTTCTTCCTGCTCCTCAGGAAGCTCTCCTGTTTGGAGGAATCGGAAGGTATGTTGTGCCCATGCCGGAGCCTGGGGCTCGACGGCAAGGACCAAAGGCATTTATTATGCCATGGGAGCGGCCGTCTCTACGGCCAGGGCTTGATGGCCCGTCGGAATCAGTTGCTCCTCGGCAGGCTCAGAATCCGCGGCAACACCCTTGTCGGCGGTCCCTGGGGGCTCAGCGGGAAAGTACTTGCCAGGGCCTGATTTCCTCCGTTTGTTCTGCTCCATTGATGGTTTGATGGATGGTTGAGTTAACCAAAGCAAAAATGAACCTGGTTCCACAGGTAGCTTGAATGCAGCGCGCTTTGACAGGGAATCGGTGATGTCGTTCTCCGCTCGGGGAACATGCTCCGCTTGTATACCGTCAAAGCACTCATCCAGCTTCCTCACCTCATCTACGTATGCCTCCATCAACGGGCTCTGATAATCTTTGTTAACTTGTCTGATGACAAGCTATGAATCACCCCTGACGATGAGCTTCTTGACCCCGAGGTCCACCGCAATCCTGAGGCCGGCAAGCAACCCCTCGTACTCAGTAGTGTTGTTGGTGGACATCTCCCTGGGAAAGTGCATCTGGATTACATACTTGAGGTGCTCTCCGGTGGGTGCGACGAGCAGCACACCAGCACCGGCGCCTTGCAGCGAGAAAGCCCCGTCAAAGTACATGATCCAGTTGCGACTTGCTTCCTTGCCGGGAGGGTGGTCTCCTAGATTTCCTCGTCAAGCGTTGAGGTCCATTCTGCAATGAACTCTGCCAAGACTCTGCTATGGATTGTCGAAGTACTTTTAAACTTCAAACCAAAGCTCGAAAGCTCCAAGGCCCACTCCACAATCCTTCCGGTTGCATATGGCTTGTGCAGTATCCGTTGCAACGGGAGGCGGGTGACGACGGTGATTTCGTGTGCTTGGATGTAGTGACGCGGCTTCCTCGAGGCCATAAGAAGGCCGAAGAGCAATTTCTGCACACCAGAGTACCTTGACCTAGCCCCCTGCAGGAGGGAGTTGACAAAGTAAACCGGGTGCTGCATCATCTTCTTCTTCTGCACCACCTCATTTGATTGCATGGGGCCTGTCCTGATGGCGTCAGACTCCGCCGGGGGCCTCGCCTTGCTGGCATCAAGCCCTGCCGGGGGAATCTCTGGCTTGCCATCCGCTAGTCCTGCCGTCGCCACTGCCTCTTTATCGACTTCCCTCTGCACCACTAGCACGGCGCTGACCACTTGATTCGTCGCCGCCAGATACAGCAGCAACGGCTCTTGTGGTTTAGGCGCAACCAGTATTGGTCTAGAGGAAAGGTATTTCTTCAGATCCTGCAACGCCGCCTCGGCCTCTAGGGTCCACTCCATTGGGCCCGCCTTCTTCAAGATCTTGAAAAAGGGAAGGGCACGCTCAGCGGACTTGGAGATGAATTTGCTCATGGTGGCAACGCAGCCAGTGAGCCGACGCACATCCTTGATCCGCTTGGGTGCCCCAATATGCTCAGTAGCCTTGATCTTGTCCGGGTTTGGCTCGATCCCACGCTGCGACACAAAGAACCTGAGAAGTTTGCCGGACGGAACACCGAAGACACACTTCTCAGGGTTCAGCTTGAGGTTGAACTTGCGTAGGTTGGCAAACGTCTCTTCTAAGTCTTGTACAAGGGTTCCCTTATCCTTGGTTTTGACCACTATGTCATCCATATAGGCTTCCATATTTCTATGTAGCTAGGGCTCAAAACCAATTTGGACCGCCCTTGCGAATGTCGAGCCAGCACTCTTCAACCCGAAAGGCATCCGTAAAAAGCAATACGTACCACATGGGGTGATGAATGTTGTCTTCTCTTCGTCTTCCTTTGCCATGAAGATCTGGTGGTAGCCCGAGTAGGCGTCAAGAAATGATAGCAGATCGCACCCGGCCGTGGAGTCAACAATCTGGTCAATGCGCGGCAACGGGAAGGGGTCCTTAGGAAAAGCCTTATTGATATTTGTGTAGTCGATACACAACATCCACTTCCTGTTTGCATTGCGCACCACCACCGGATTGGCCAACCACGTCGGATGGAGCACTCCTCTCACTAAGCCTGTCGCTTCCAACTTCTGGATCTCCTCTGTGATGAACTCTTGCCGTTCCAAAGCTTGCTTCCTGACCTTCTGCTTGATGGGTCGCGCATGGGGACAGACAACAAGATGGTGCTCAATCACTTCCTTGGGAACGCCGGGGATGTCGGATGCTTGCCATGCAAACACATCGACATTCTCCCACAGGAAAGTGACGAGCACGCTTTCCTATTTGCTGTCCAGGGTGGAGCTTATGGTGAAAGCCCCTCCCGTGCCATCCGCCTTGACGGACACCGTCTTGGTATCTGGCGACGCAACTCTGGATTTCTTGCTCTTGCCGGTGGAGCTCTCTGGCACGTCCTCAACGGTAGCACAACACTCCGAAGAGGTGTGCTTGGCAGAGTGGGTGCGAGAGGTCCTGCCGGTCTTCTTCTTCCCTACCGGGACCTCGGCGGTAGGGGCAGGTGTCGGTGTCAAAACGGCGGATCTCGGGTAGGTGGTCCCAAACTGTGCGTCTAAGGTTGATGGTAACAGGAGACAGGGGACACGATGTTTACCCAGGTTCGGGCCCTCTGTATGGAGGTAATACCCTACTTCCTGCTTGATTGATCTTGATGAATATGAGTATTACAAGAGTTGATCTACCACGAGATCGTAATGGCTAAACCCTAGAAGTCTAGCCTGTATGACTACGGTATTGAGTATCTCCTTTCCGGACTACACCCTCCGGTTTATATAGACACCGGGGGGATCTAGGGTTACATAGAGATGGTTACATAAGATGGAACCTTCATAATTGTTTGCCAAGCCTGCCTTCCACGCCAAGGAGAGTCCCATCCGAACACGGGGACAGTCTTCGGTCTTCATATCTTCACAGCCCATCAGTCCGGCCCATAGATAACAGGCCGGATGCCCAAGGACCCTTTAGTCCAGGACTCCCTCAGTAGCCCCTGAACCTGGCTTCAATGACAAGGCATCTGACACGGAGTGCTATCTTCGGCATTGCAAGGCGGGTTCCTCCTTCTGAATTCCCAAATAGCCTCCAGACGAATTGATCGTGTCCGGACCTGTAACATACACCGCACACAACCACAGAGAGAATATAATAACACATGAGTCCAATCTGCTGACAACTTTAGTAATGTGACGTCACACCTGTCCGGTCATAATTTCAAACTTTTTTCACCCCATGTTTCGAGACGCGGTTGTCATTGGCACGTCTTGTCAAAGCAGAGATCGTGTCCCCTTATTACGGGATTATCATCATCACGGGCGTGGGTAACCCAACCGTGCCATTTACACAGCCCTTGGGAGCAGGCGAATTTTAAGGCGAATGGGGGGGGGGTCGATATTCACCGCCCTTATAAGGAGATAAGATTCCCCTTTCTTCTCCCTCGCTTTCGTCCTACCTCTCCGTTTTTGAGCTCCAATGCCCAAGTCCTCATTCGTTCCCATTCAAACAAACACCCAACCATGTCCGGATCCGGAGCCGACGGCAAGTGGATGACCTCCTCCATTAAGGGGAAAGATATAGAGGAGCTCCGAGAGGTCGGATACCTGGACAAGGAGATCGTTTACCGACTTCCGTCCAAGGGACAAATCATCCCCACCCCCGAGCCTCATGAGAGAGTGGTGTTCCTCACACATTTTGTCCGCGGGCTGGGATTCCCTCTCCATCCGTTTGTCCGTGGACTGATGTTTTATTATGGGCTAGATTTCCATGATCTAGCCCCCAACTTTATTCTCAACATCTCGCATTTATAGTCGTGTGTGAGGCCTTTCTCCGCATCCCACCACATTTCGGCCTATGGCTGAAGACCTTCAATATGAAGCCGAAGGTGGTGAGCGGTCAATAGGCAGAGTGCGGAGGAACTATGTTGGGTAGGATGCCCAACGTCACCTGGATCGAAGGTTCTTTCGTGGAAACGGTGAAGGGGTGGCAATCAGGGTGGTTCTACATCACCGAGCCGCGCGACACCAACTGGAAGACGGCCCCCGGATTCCGATCCGGAGCTTCGATGGGGCTTACCTCCTGGCAAGAGAAGGGCCTAACCTGGGGTTCTCCGGACGAGCTGATAGGGCTCCAGACGTGTGTCCAGAACATGATATCCAACAAGATCAAGCTTGCCAATGTGATCTAGGTTATGCTCATCCGCCGAATCCTCCCGTGCCAACGCCGGACTTGCTATTTGTGGGAATTCGATCCGGCCAAGCACCAGACGCTGCTAGAGCTCTTCGACACAGCACACGAGGATATCTGGAAAGTTCTCTTCAAGGCCGGCGAGACGCCACCACCTACAACCAAGGATCATGGGCTTAGCTCAAAACGCCAAGCCAATTCGGTAAGTTCTTTCACGCTCTCAAGGCATAGTCTTTACTAGCGTATTGTGAGAAACAAGTCTAAGTTCTCCTATCAATTTTTTCCTTAGGACTGGACCAACATAGCGAGGCGGATTAACTGTCCAGCCCCGCTACCCGAAGACAAAGAGACCCCACTCCTGACGAAGATGTTGTTCCCGGCGCCTTATGATGTGCCAGAGAAGAAGACCAAGAAGGCGGCCAAGGGGACCAGGAGTGGCCTTCGTTGAAAGGATACTTCGGACCTGTCATCCGAAGACGAGACGGACCCTTCGGTCGCCGAAGACGACGACGAGGAGGAGGAAGAAGACAACTCCCCGCTTGAGGGGGGAAGGAAGAAAAGGGTGGCCTCCACGAACCTAGAGGTGAAGGCACCCAAGAGGGGGAAGGGCTCCCTCGCGGATAACTCTGCGTGGGATGTCGATAGCAGTCCGGAACGAATGCCCCGGACCAAGCCTCGGGCCGCTTCGTAAGTACCAAATACCTTATGCTCATCCAAATGTATGGCCCTTCCCCTTTGCCATATTAATATCTTTAATTTACGCTATTGCAGTCTGGCCCGCGACAGTTCTCCGCAATCCTCGACAGAGGGCTCGCTAGACTCAAAGGAGATGGCTAGTATGTCGCCGCCACCTGCTCACTCTACCTCGCCCAAAGGCAATGACGAGGTGGTGTCCCAAAGGGCCTTTCCCGACCAAGGGAGGCTCCGGAGATCGTCAGGGCGGCGTCCAAGGATGACTCCACGGTCGCCGGACACATGGGGGAAGAAGCCCCCATGGGGGCTGATGGTGGGGGCCGAGTTCCATTCGGCCCTCAGCCGGATATCATTCCAGAGACCTGCACAGCTCTGGAGTCCGGCGAACGGCCTTCCCTGAAGGGGGGGTGTGCCTGTTCCGCTGGTGACCTCCGTCCAACCAGAGGCGTCGGATGATCTGCTGGAAGCACTGCGAGGCGCTTCCATTGTAGATGAACACCATGTCCTCATGGGTACGGTGATCGAAAAGGATTAGTCAGCCAAAAGCGGGCTGACCGAAGCTTGCAATAGCCTTTTAATAGGCTTTGAGGTAATAATAATTGTTGAAAGAATATCACAGCATAGACAGTAGCCCCTGATGCTTTGTTCGGTGATCGGAAAGAAAAGCTGAATAGAGCATCAAAACAATTTTCGCAGGAGTCTAACATATGATGTCTACGTAAATAAGCAGGCGTCACTGCCGGCTGCTGCCGCTCACTACGGAGGTCTCCAAACTGAAGTGGAGCCTGGAGCGGGCCGAGGAAGAGCTCAGCCTTGTGAAGAAGCAGATGGAGGAAAACCAAGGTATGCAGTAACCTGTGCGTGTATGTTATGAAGGATGAGTACTTCATGCTGACTAAAGTGTCATGGACTATGGTAGGGGCCACAACCGAGGTGGCGGCCCTCAAGAAGGCATTAGCCGAGGCCGAGGACAAAGAGGCCAAGGAACACGCTATACGCGAAAAGCACGAGGCCCGGGTCAGCGAGGTTCAGCAAGAGCTTCAAGATGCCGTCAAGAAGTACGAGTCCCTGGAGCGTGATTCTAAGATGTAGGCGTCCGAACTTGCGAAGGCCCGCCAGAGCGCACAAGAGGCTCGAGCCGAGGCCCAGAGCGCCCTTCAGGAACTCCAGGCGGCTAAGAAGATTGCGGCGGGTAAGGCTTTCATTATGCAAAGCAAGTCTGTGAAGGAAACACTCCTTTCACTTACCCGAATTTTGTGCTCTACAGGGATGTTTGCGGATTTTCCGCGTAGCGTATCCGATGCTGCTGAATTCTATCGAGCCGAGGAAGGGAGTTCGATGGAGAAGCTGTTCTGGTCTCAATATCTTGGACCAGAACATTCGGTATCCTTCAGTGACCAGTTGAAACAGTTGGTCGAGCTGCACAAGGCGACCGAGCTGGCCACGAGGGACCTGATAGTCCGGCTATGGCCTGCCGCGCCGGTACCCAGCAGCTACTTCGGGCTTGTGAAGCGGCTTTTTAGTGCCTGCCCGCGGCTTGAGGTCGTAAAGCGGTCGGTCTGTATTGAAGGTGCCCGAATGGCCTTTGCTCGTAGCAAGATGTGGTGGGCGAAGATGGACGCCGTCGAGCTGACCATGGGGCCGCCGAAGGGCAAGGAGCACCGTACACCCGAGAGCTACTTTGCGGATGTCCTAGAAGGATCACGTATTGTAGCCACGCAGTGCGGGCAGGACATTATTTTCGAGTGAATACACTCGTATTTTGTCTTGTATGATGACGACAAATCCGCTTTGTAATATAATTTATGTTTTGATTGTGTCCTCCTGTGCGGCCGTGTTGTATGAAATCTGAGGGTTGGCCAGTCGTTGGCTTCTGCCCTCACGTAGGTAGTACAGAGGTGTTCGGGATGGTATCTAAACAATCTTGATCCAATTATATGGTCCTTGAAGGAGTTGTTTAGCGCAACGAATCAGGCAACCAGACTATACGGCTTGAACGCCCTCACTTAGCCATAGGAGTTTTATAATAAAACATAGGCGCAGCCCCTGGTATATGAACCAGAGTGCTGTCAGCATCTGATCAGGAAGTACAATCCTTCATGAAATGCGGAAAAACCTCCAATGATTTGAGACCTCCGAACAGCTGACCGGCTCTCGCCGCATCATGATAGTCAGTTTTCGGCTTTCTCTACTGAGGTGCTCATCCAGTTTATACCAGGGCACAATCACAGTAGTTCTCCCTTTACTACCCTAGCCGATGTAGCGGAACGTAGGGTAGCAAGCACAGGAGCCGGGCAACCCAACTATTGACCAAAGACATGATTCGGAGCCAATGCATATAATGCTAAATTCGGGGTGCCGAACTATACTTGTAAGAAGTGTTCAGACTTTTGTTGCCGTAATGTGGGGTGCTATAAAGCCCCTAGCAAACATCAAAACGTACCAAAGTGTACGGGTGCTACCTGATGGGGTTATCCACAGGGAAACTGAAAAAAAGAGAGAAAGAAAACAGAAAAGATGTAAAGGTAAAAAGCTAGGGTCCTACAGCTCCAGCTACAAACTGTTTTCATTGTAATGTAATTAGTACGTCAAGGCGCATTGATACAAGTAGTGCAATAAGCAACAGGCTATTTAACATGCCGAAAGCAGGGGAGAGCTGCATGTGGGTCCTGGAAGATAGGTAGAGTTATCCTTAACGGAATCACCTAAAAAGTCCCCGTATGTCTGCACTCCTCACTACTAGGGAAAACCTTATACATAGAATCTTGGCAGCAGCGCGACACGAAAAGAGGCGTTGCTACTAATTAGCAGCAGCGAGGTTAGGAAAAGAGCACTACTGATGTAAATTTAGCAGTAGAGCAGGATGTGTAAACCGCGCTGCTACAAAAATCCATCGACAGAACACAATGACCTAAGTTTACCAGCAGCGCGACGTCGCGAAGTGCGCTACTGCTAATGCAATAGTAGTAGCATGCTTTTTAGTCACGTTGCTGCTGCTAATTTTGAAATTTTCCACACGGTTGGCTCGTTTAGCAGTAGCGCGTGGTGGGAAAGCGCGCTGGTGCTACGCTCTTAGCAGCAGCGCATTTTCCTCCTGCGCTACTGCTAAGACGCAGGACCCACCACCTTTTTCCACCTCCCCTCTCCCCATCTCCTCTCCTCCCTTTCCCCTACCTCCCACATCCTCCCTCTCTCACTCTTCTTCTTCCTCAATACTTCTCCCCCCATTACTCTCCCTATTCTACCTACCTTTATCTCTCTTCATTACTCCTAGCTAACTACACCACCTCCATTAATGCATCTCCTTTCTCTTTTTCCTTCCCCCTCCACTAGTTCAAGTTGTCTCCTCCCAAATTAGCTAGCTAGGTAGATGTAGCATTTTGTTAAGTGACCTATTTGCCCCCTAACTAGATCTTTCTTTGTTAAGAAGAGCTTTGTAAACTTTTGGTCTCCGTACATCATCATCTCCATCATGTGCTCGATCTCGAGATAGAGGTGATTAAAATTTCATGCTTTTGCAAAATGGAAATATGTGTATGTGTATGTGATATGATAATTGGGCAATATGATGGAAATTGTGTGTGTGGCATGTGTTGACGCCAAATTGTGCTTTTGAGTTGCCTATGTTTTGCCGAAACGTCGATTTATTTCCGTTTCGGCGAATTTCAGGCAAACTTTCTAGATCTACATATGTCCTATTTTTAGGGAAGGTCATGCCAAATTTTTGTATGACTTTGATGCATGCACACATTTTTATAATCAATTTGTTTATTATTACCGTGCAGACGTTCATAATAGTCAGTGGAACGATGGTGGACAGGTGGTTGCAGTCGGCGGTGCAGGACATGAAAGAAAACAACCGGACATAGGTTTTATGTCCGTGTCGAAAATGCAAAGGAATAGTTTGGCTCGACCCCTATGACGATGGTCGTGTTGAAGCGCACCTGCTCATGACTGGTTTCATGGATGGCTATACTCGATGGATAATTGAAGATGAGGATGACGATGTTGAGGATGCCGACGGGGCAGGCTATGACGACACGGGGCAAGACGAAGAGATGATCAACAATGGTGGCGGGGAAGAGGCCGGACATGGCGGCAGAGAAGGGGCCGGACATGGCGGAGTAGAAGGGACCGGACATGGCGGCGGAGAGAATGGGGACTGTACGCAGCAGAGTTTGTCGGTACTAAGTTCAATCGTGCGGGACCCTCATGTTCAAGCACTGCTTCACAAGGAGACGAGTACTGAGAGAGCTGCTTCTAGAGAGGAGGCTAAGCTGGAGCAACTAGTGGTAGACTTGAACACTCCATTGTATGATGGTTGCAATCCTGAGGTGACCCGCTTGAGTTTCACGCTCCAATTCCTGAAGACGAAGGCTAAAAACAAATGGACCGACACTAGCCTCGATGAGCATCTCAAGTACCTAAAGGATGTTCTTCCCACGGGGAATCTATGTCCTATTAGTGTTGATGAGGCCAAGAAGATCGTGTGTCCTCTTGATCTGCCGCATGTTAGATACCATGCATGCATCAACGATTGCATAATTTATCGGAAGGAGCACGCAGAAAAAACAAGCTGTCCGGTGTGCAATGCTTCTCAATACAAGAAGGCCGGGAAGAAATGTCCCCAGAAAGTTGTATGGTACTTACCGATCACTCCCCGTCTCCAGCGGTATTTCATAGATCCCAAGGAAGCAAACCTAATGCGTTGGCACACGGAGAGGAAGAAGCCCGACGATGGAGATGATCTGAAGCTGAGACACGTCAAGGATGGAAGCCAGTGGAGAGTGTTGAACAACTTCTATCGGTATTTTGAATGTGATGCAAGGAACATCGTGCTCGGCACGTGTACCGATGGCATGAATCCGTTTGGCAACCAGAGCACCAACCATAGCACATCGCCCGTGTTTGTATGGATGTACAACCTCCCCCCTGGTTGTGCATGAAGTCGAAGTACATTCACATGAGCATGCTTATTCAAGGGCCGAAACAACCAGGAAATAATATTAATTTGTATCTGGGGCTACTTCAAGAGGAGTTAGACACTTTATGGAAAACACCGGCCAAGACATGGGACGCCAGCAAAGGCGACTGTTTCTACATGAGAGCCGCGTTGATCATGACGGTGCTGTTGGAGAACGTTGCAGAAAACAAAAATTTTCCTACGGTTTCACCAAGATCCATCTAGGAGTTCATCTAGCAACGAGTGATTGGATTGCATCTACATACCTTTGTAGATCATGCGCGGAAGCGTTCAAAGAACGGGGATGAGGAAGGCGTACTCGACGTGCTCCAAATCACCGGAGATCCTAGCGCCGAACGGACGGCACCTCCGCGTTCAACACACGTACGGTCAGCGTGACGTCTCCTCCTTCTTGATCCAGCAAGGGGGAAGGAGAGGTTGAGGAAGATGGCTCCAGCAGCAGCACGACGGCGTGGTGGTGATGGAGCTGCAGTACTCCGGCAGGGCTTCGCCAAGCGCTATGGAGGAGGAGGATGTGTTGGAGAGGCAGAGGGAGGCACCAAAGGCGTGTGTGGAGAGGCCCTCCTTCCCCCACTATATATAGGGAGCCTAGGGGGGCGCCGGCCCTAGGAGATCCAATCTCCTAGGGGGGCGGCGGCCAAGGGAGGAATCCCTCCTCCCCAAGGCACCTAGGGGTGCCTTCCCCCTTTGGGACTCTTCCCCTTTTTTTATCTCTTGGCGCATGGGCCCCTTGGGGCTGGTGCCCTTGGCCCATATAGGCCAAGGCGCACCCCCTACAGCCCATGTGGCCCCCCGGGGCAGGTGGCCCCACCCGGTGGACCCCCGGGACCCTTCCGGTGGTCCCGGTACAATACCGGTGACCCCGAAACTTGTCCCGATGGCCGAAATAGCACTTCCCATATATAATTCTTTACCTCCGGACCATTTCGGAACTCCTCGTGACATCCGGGATCTCATCCAGGACTCCGAACAACATTCGGGTTACTGCATATACATATCTCTACAACCCTAGCGTCACCGAACCTTAAGTGTGTAGACCCTACGGGTTCGGGAGACATGTAGACATGACCGAGATCGCTCTCCGGTCAATAACCAACAACGGGATCTGGATACCCATGTTGGCTCCCACACGCTCCTCGATGATCTCATCGGATGAACCACGATGTCGAGGATTCAAGCAACCCCGTATACAATTCCCTTTGTCAATCGGTACGTTACTTGCCCGAGATTCGATCGTCGGTATCCCAGTTCCTCGTTCAATCTCGTTACCGGCAAGTCACTTTACTCGTACCGTAATGCATGATCCCATGACTAGACACTTGGTCACTTTGAGCTCATTATGATGATGCATTACCGAGTGGGCCCAGAGATACCTCTCCATCATACGGAGTGACAAATCCCAGTCTTGATCCGTGTCAACCCAATAGACACTTTCGGAGATACCCGTAGTATACCTTTATAGTCACCCAGTTACGTTGTGAAGTTTGGTACACCCAAAGCACTCCTACGGTATCCGGGAGTTACACGATCTCATGGTCTAAGGAAAAGATACTTGACATTGGAAAACTCTAGCAAACGAACTATACGATCTTATGCTATGTTTAGGATTGGGTCTTGTCCATCACATCATTCTCCTAATGATGTGATCTCGTTATCAATGACATCTAATGTCCATAGTCAGGAAACCATGACTATCTGTTGATCAACGAGCTAGTCAACTAGAGGCTTACTAGGGACATGTTGGTGTCTATTATTCACACATGTATTACGATTTCTGGATAACCCAATTATAGCATGAATAAAGACAATTATCATGAACAAGGAAATATAATAATAATGCTTTTATTATTGCCTCTAGGGCATATTTCCAACAGTCTCCCACTTGCACTAGAGTCAATAATCTAGTTACATTGTGATCAACCGAACACCCATGGAATTCTGGTGTTGATCATGTTTTGCTCTAGGGAGAGGTTTAGTCAACGGATCTGCTACATTCAGGTCCGTATGTACTTTACAAATATCTATGTATCCATCTTGAACATTTTCACGAATGGAGTTGAAGCGACGCTTGATGTGCCTGGTCTTCTTGTGAAACCTGGGCTCCTTGGCAAGTGCAATAGCTCCAGTGTTATCACAGAAGAGTTTGATTGGCCCCGACGCATTGGGTATGACTCCTAGGTCGGTGATGAACTCCTTCACCCAAATTGCTTCATGCGCTGCCTCCGAGGCTGCCATGTACTCCGCTTCACATGTAGATCCCGCCACGACGCTCTGCTTGCAACTGCACCAGCTTACTGCCCCACAATTCAAAATATACACGTATCCGGTTTGTGACTTTGAGTCATCCAGATCTGTGTCGAAGCTAGCGTCGACGTAACCCTTTACGACGAGCTCTTCGTCACCTCCATAAACGAGAAACATTTCTTTAGTCCTTTTCAGGTACTTCAGGATATTCTTGACCGCTGTCCAGTGTTCCTTGCCGGGATTACTTTGGTACCTTCCTACCAAACTTACGGCAAGGTTTACATCAGGTCTGGTACACAGCATGGCATACATAATAGAACCTATGGCTGAGGCATAGGGGATGACACTCATCTCTTCTATATCTTCTGCCGTGGTCGAACATTGAGCTGAGCTCAATTTCACCCCTTGCAACGCAGGCAAGAACCCCTTCTTAGACTGATCCATATTGAACTTCTTCAATATCTTATCAAGGTATGTGCTTTGTGAAAGACCTATGAGGCATCTTGATCTGTCTCTATAGATCTTGATGCCTAATATATAAGCAGCTTCTCCAAGGTCCTTCATTGAAAAACTCTTATTCAAGTAGGCCTTAATGCTGTCCAAGAGTTCTATATCATTTCCCATAAAAAGTATGTCATCTACATATAATATGAGAAATGCTACAGAGCTCCCACTCACTTTCTTGTAAACACAGGCTTCTCCATAAGTCTGCGTAAACCCAAACGCTTTGATCATCTCATCAAAGCGAATGTTCCAACTCCGAGATGCTTGCACCAGCCCATAAATCGAGCGTTGGAGCTTGCACACCTTGTCAGCATTCTTAGGATCGACAAAACCTTCCGGCTACATCATATACAATTCTTCCTTAAGGAAACCATTAAGGAATGCCGTTTTGACGTCCATTTGCCATATCTCATAATCATAGAATGCGGCAATTGCTAACATGATTCGGACGGACTTTAGCTTCGCTACCGGTGAGAAAGTCTCATCATAGTCAACCCCTTGAACTTGTCGATAACCCTTAGCGACAAGCCGAGCTTTATAGATGGTCACATTACCATCCGCGTCTGTCTTCTTGTTAAAGATCCATTTATTTTCTATGGCTCGCCACTCAACGGGCAAGTCAGTCAAAGTCCATACTTCGTTTTCATACATGGATCCTATCTTAGATTTCATGGCTTCTAGCCATTTGTCGGAATCCGGGCCCTCCATCGCTTCTTCATAGTTCGAAGGTTCACCGTTGTCTAACAACATGATTTCCAAGACAGGGTTGTCGTACCACTCTGGTGCGGAACGTGTCCTTGTGGACCTACGAATTTCAGTAGGAGCTTGATCAGAAGTATCTTGATCATCATCATTAACTTCCTCTCTAGTCGGTGTAGGCACCTCAGGAACATTTTCTTGAGTTGCGCCATTTTCTGGTTCAAGAGGTAATACTTCATCAAGTTCTACTTTCCTCCCACTTACTTCTTTCGAGAGAAACTCTTTCTCTAGAAAGGACCCATTCTTGGCAACAAAGATCTTGCCTTCGGATCTAAGGTAGAAGGTATACCCAATAGTTTCTTTAGGGTATCCTATGAAGACGCATTTTTCCGATTTGGGTTCGAGCTTTTCAGGTTGAAGTTTCTTGACATAAGCATTGCATCCCCAAACTTTTAGAAATGACAGCTTAGGTTTCTTCCCAAACCATAATTGATATGGTGTCGTCTCAACGGATTTCGACGGAGCCCTATTTAAAGTGAATGCGGCAGTCTCTAAAGCATACCCCCAAAAAGATAGCGGTAAATCGGTAAGAGACATCATAGATCGTACCATATCTAATAGAGTGCGATTACGACGTTCAGACACACCATTACGCTGAGGTGTTCCAGGCGGCATCAGTTGTGAAACTATTCCACATTTTCTTAAGTGTGTGCCAAACTCATGACTCAAGTATTCTCCTCCACGATCCGATCGCAGGAACTTGATTTTCTTGTCACGTTGATGCTCAACCTCACTCTAAAATTCCTTGAACTTTTCAAAGGTCTCAGACTTGTGTTTCATTAAGTAGACATACCCATATCTACTCAAGTCATCAGTGAGGGTGAGAACATAACGATAGCCACCGCGAGCCTCAACACTCATTGGACCGCACACATCAGTATGTATGATTTCCAATAAGTTGGTTGCTCACTCCATTGTTCCTGAGAACGGAGTCTTGGTCATTTTACCCATGAGGCATGGTTCGCACGTGTCAAATGATTCGTAATCAAGAGACTCTAAAAAGTCCATCAGCATGGAGCTTCTTCATGCATTTGACACCTATGTGACCAAGGCGGCAGTGCCACAAGTATGTGGGACTATCATTATCAATCTTACATCTTTTGGTATTCACACTATGAATATGTGTAGCATTACACTTGAGATTCATTAAGAATAAACCATTCACCATCGGAGCATGACCATAAAACATATCTCTCATATAAATAGAACAACCATTATTCTCGGATTTAAATGAGTAGCCATCTCGAATTAAACGAGATCCTGATACAATGTTCATGCTCAAAGCTGGCACTAAATAACAATTATTAAGGTTTAAAACTAATCCCGTAGGTAAATGAAGAGGCAGCGTGCCGACGGCGATCACATCGACCTTGGAACCATTCTCGACGTGCATCGTCACCTCGTCCTTCGCCAGTCTCCGCTTATTCCGCAGCTCCTGCTTTGAGTTACAAATGTGAGCAACTGCACCGGTATCAAATACCCAAGAGCTACTACGAGTACAGGTAAGGTACACATCAATTACATGTATATCACATATACCTTTTGTGATGCCGGCCTTCTTGTCCGCTAAGTATTTGGGGCAGTTCCGCTTCCAGTGACCATTTCCTTTGCAATAAAAACAATCAGTCTCGGGCTTGGGTCCATTCTTTGGCTTCTTCCCGGCAGCTTGCTTGCCGGGCGCGGCTACTCCCTTGCCGTTTTTCTTGAAGGTTTTCTTACCCTTGCCTTTCTTGAACTTAGTGGTTTTATTCACCATCAACACTTGATGTTCCTTTTTGACTTCTACCTCTGCGGATTTCAGCATTGCAAATACCTCAGGAATGGTCTTTTCCATCCCCTGCATATTGAAGTTCATCACAAAACTCTTGTAGCTAGGTGGAAGCGACTGAAGGATTCTGTCAATGACCGCGTCATCCGGGAGATTAACCCCCAGTTGAGTCAAGCGGTCATGCAATCCAGACATAGTGAGTATGTGCTCACTGACAGAACTGTTTCCCTCCATTTTACAGCTGAAGAACTTGTCGGAGACTTGATATCTCTCGACCCGGGCATGAGGTTGGAAAACCATTTTCAGCTCTTCGAACATCTCATATGCTCCGTGTCTCTCAAAACGCTTTTGGAGCCCCGGCTCTAAGCTGTAAAGCATGCCACACTGAACGAGGGAGTAGTCATCTGTACGTGCCTGCCAAGCGTTCATAACGTCTTGTTCTGCAGGGAGAACAGGTGCGTCACCCAGTGGTGCTTGTAGGACATAATCTTTCTTGGTAGCTATGAGGATGATCCTCAGGTTCCGGACCCAGTCCGTGTAGTTGCTGCCATCGTCTTTCAGCTTGGTTTTCTCTAGGAACGCGTTGAAGTTGAGGACTACATTGGCCATTTGATCTACAAGACATATTGTAAAATTTTAGACTAAGTTCATGATAATTAAGTTCATCTAATCAAATTATTCAATGAACTCCCACTTAGATAGACATTCCTCCTGTAATCTAAGTATAACATGATCCGAGTTAACTAGGCCGTGTCCGATCATCACGTGAGACGGACTAGTCAACATCGGTGAACATCTTCATGTTGATCGTATCTTCTATACGACTCATGCTCGAACTTTCGATCTTCTGTGTTCCGAGGCCATGTCTGTACATGCTAGGCTCGTCAAGTCAACCTAAGTGTTTGCATGTGTAAATCTGTCTTACACCCGTTGTATGTGAACGTTAGAATCTATCACACCTGATCATCACGTGGTGCTTCAAAACAACGAACTGTCGCAATGGTGCACAGTTAGGGGGAACACTTTCTTGAAATTATTATGAGGGATCATCTTATTTACTACCGTCGTTCTAAGCAAACAAGATGCAAAAACATGATAAACATCACATGCAATCAAATAATAAAAGTGACATGATATGGCCAATATCACATAGCTCCTTTTATCTCCATCTTCGGGCTCCATAATCATCTTGTCACCGGCATGACACCATGATCTCCATCATCATGATCTCCATCATCGTGTCTCCATGAAGTTGCTCGCCAACTATTACTTCTACTACTATGGCTAATGCGTTTAGCAATAAAGTAAAGTAATTTACATGGCGTTTCTCAATGACACGCAGGTCATACAAAAAATAAAGACAACTCCTATGGCTCCTGCCGGTTGTCATACTCATCAACATGCAAGTCGTGATTCCTATTACAATAGCATGAACAACTCATACATCACATATATATCATTCATCATTCATCACAACTTTTGGCCATATCATATCAGAAAGCACTTGCTGCAAAAACAAGTTAGACGTCCTCTAATTGTTGTTGCAAGTTTTACGTGGCTGAAATAGGGTTCTAGCAAGAACGTTTTCTTACCTACGTGAAAGCCACAACGTGATTTGTCAACTTCTATTTACCCTTCATAAGGACCCTTTTCATCGAATCCGCTCCAACTAAAGTGGGAGAGACAGACACCCGCCAGCCACCTTATGCAACTTGTGCATGTTAGTCGGTGGAACCGGTCTCACGTAAGCGTACGTGTAAGGTTGGTCTGGGCCGCTTCATACCACAATACCGTTGAAGCAAGATAAGACTAGTAGCGGCAAGAAAGTTGACAACATCAACGCCCACAATAAATTGTGTTCTACTCATGCAAGAGAACTACGCATAGACCTAGCTCATGATGCCACTGTTGGAGAACGTTGCAGAAAACAAAAAAATTCCTACGGTTTCACCAAGATCCATCTAGGAGTTCATCTAGCAACGAGTGATTGGATTGCATCTACATACCTTTGTAGATCACGCGCGGAAGCGTTCAAAGAACGGGGATGAGGAAGGCGTACTCGACGT
This sequence comes from Triticum dicoccoides, assembly GCF_002162155.2. Taxonomy (NCBI): domain Eukaryota; kingdom Viridiplantae; phylum Streptophyta; class Magnoliopsida; order Poales; family Poaceae; genus Triticum; species Triticum dicoccoides. The sequence continues at coordinate 648,516,994 of NC_041386.1, forward strand.
GATCCAAATCACCGGAGATCCTAGCGCCGAACGGACGGCACCTCCGCGTTCAACACACGTACGGTCAGCGTGACGTCTCCTCCTTCTTGATCCAGCAAGGGGGAAGGAGAGGTTGAGGAAGATGGCTCCAGCAGCAGCACGACGGCGTGGTGGTGATGGAGCTGCAGTACTCTGGCAGGGCTTTGCCAAGCGCTATGGAGGAGGAGGATGTGTTGGAGAGGCAGAGGGAGGCACCAAAGGCGTGTGTGGAGAGGCCCTCCTTCCCCCACTATATATAGGGAGCCTAGGGGGGCGCCGTCCCTAGGAGATCCAATCTCCTAGGGGGGCGGCGGCCAAGGGAGGAATCCCTCCTCCCCAAGGCACCTAGGGGTGCCTTCCCCCTTTGGGACTCTTCCCCTTTTTTTTATCTCTTGGCGCATGGGCCCCTTGGGGCTGGTGCCCTTGGCCCATATAGGCCAAGGCGCACCCCCTACAGCCCATGTGGCCCCCCGGGGCAGGTGGCCCCACCCGGTGGACCCCCGGGACCCTTCCGGTGGTCCCGGTACAATACCGGTGACCCCGAAACTTGTCCCGATGGCCGAAATAGCACTTCCCATATATAATTCTTTACCTCCGGACCATTTCGGAACTCCTCGTGACATCCGGGATCTCATCCAGGACTCCGAACAACATTCGGGTTACTGCATATACATATCTCTACAACCCTAGCGTCACCGAACCTTAAGTGTGTAGACCCTACGGGTTCGGGAGACATGTAGACATGACCGAGATCGCTCTCCGGTCAATAACCAACAACGGGATCTGGATACCCATGTTGGCTCCCACACGCTCCTCGATGATCTCATCGGATGAACCACGATGTCGAGGATTCAAGCAACCCCGTATACAATTCCCTTTGTCAATCGGTACGTTACTTGCCCGAGATTCGATCGTCGGTATCCCAATACCTCGTTCAATCTCGTTACCGGCAAGTCACTTTACTCGTACCGTAATGCATGATCCTGTGACCAGAAACTTGGTCACTTTGAGCTCATTATGATGATGCATTACCGAGTGGGCCCAGAGATACCTCTCCGTCATACGGAGTGACAAATCCCAGTCTTGATCCGTGTCAACCCAACAGACACTTTCGGAGATACCCATAGTATACCTTTATAGTCACCCAGTTACGTTGTGATGTTTGGTACACCCAAAGCACTCCTACGGTATCCGGGAGTTACACGATCTCATGGTCTAAGGAAAAGATACTTGACATTGGAAAACTCTAGCAAACGAACTATACGATCTTATGCTATGTTTAGGATTGGGTCTTGTCCATCACATCATTCTCCTAATGATGTGATCTCGTTATCAATGACATCTAATGTCCATAGTCAGGAAACCATGACTATCTGTTGGTCAACGAGCTAGTCAACTAGAGGCTTACTAGGGACATGTTGGTGTCTATTATTCACACATGTATTACGATTTTCGGATAACACAATTATAGCATGAATAAAGACAATTATCTTGAACAAGGAAATATAATAATAATGCTTTTATTATTGCCTCTAGGGCATATTTCCAACAGGTGCATGATTATCTGGGTTACGGATATGTCACAGGCCAGGTGTGCCATGGATATTGTGGATGCACACCGTGAATGGATGATACGACGTCTCAGCAGCTAACGTCAAGGAAAGATGGCGGGTCTGGGAAAATCGTGTACATGGGGCATCGAAGATGGCTCAAACAGGACGACCCGTGGAGAAACTGTGGAGATCTATTCAATGGTCACGCTGAGCATCGAGGACCTCCACGTAAGCGGAGCGGTGCTGAAATCGATGAGCTGTTGAAAAATTGGAAGGAGCGCCCCGCGTCGGGCAAGACGATGAAAAAGGCACCGGAGCCGCTGTTGAAGGTATGGAAGACAAGGTCTATGTTCTGGGACTTGGAGTACTGGCACAAACTCGATACACGTCATTGCGTTGATCAAATGCACATTTGTAAGAATGTCCTTGAGAGTTTGCTCGCGACACTGATGAACATGCCGGATAATACCAAGGATGGGCCGAAGGCAAGAAAAGACTTGCAAGATTTGAAAATCGGGGAAGATCTGCACATGCCGCCCCGTAAACTGTTAGACGAGACAGAAACGGAGATAGAGGTGCGGGACAAGAAGGGCAAGAAAATAAAGAAAGAGGATTATTGCCTCCCTTCTTGCTTCACCTTAAGTTAGGCTGAGATCGATCAATTCTTTAAGTGCCTTACCAGAGTCAAAGTTAGTTCCGGTTACTGTGGCAAGATAAGCAGATATCTAGACACGGATAAGAAAATGTTCAGCAGGATGAAGTCCCATGACTGTCATGTGATGATGATGCAGATACTACCTGTTGCCCTTAGAGGGATAATGGACAAGCACGTCCGTGACACGCTTATTGGTCCCTGCAACTTTTTCGATGTCATCTCTCGAAAGTCGATCAGTCTGAAGCAACTCCGAAGGCTACAGGAAGAGATTGTTGTGATACTGAATGAGCTTGAGATGTACTTCCCGCCCGCGTTCTTTGACGTGATGGTGCATCTATGTGTCCATATTGTGGATGACATAATAGACTTGGGGCCGTCATTTCTGCACAACATGATGCCATTTGAGAGGATGAATGGGATCATCAAAGGATTCGTTCGTAACATGTCCCGTCCGGATGGAAGCATCGTCCAGGGCTATCTGACACAAGAGTGCATCTCTTTCTGCGAGAATTTTCTATATGGCGCAGACCAGCCGCCTAATGTTACTGTTGGTTTTCCCGTTAACAAGCACGATGGGAGGCTCGAAGGAGAAGGTCACTCCAACGGTCGCGGGGAACTACACGTGGCATACTCAGATCGACGCAGTGACTTTGACATAGCAAACTTGGTAGTGCTACAACACCTAGATGAGGTAGATCCTTTCGTGGCACTGTGCAAAGAAGCTGACTCAAAAAACGAAAACGTCAACGCTGAGGAACCATATGTTATCAGTCAAATGATGTAATATATATGTTCCTATTTCGTATACACACTTAGTTAACTACTCTCGGAAAAAAGTGAGAGAAAATAAAGGAAAAATGATATAATATGTATGTTCCTATTTTGTATACACACTTAGTTAACCGCTCTCGGAAAAAAAGTGAGAGAAAATAAAGGAAAACAAACAGGAAAATTGTTACTGGTTATAGCAGCAGCGCGTTTTCAGAAAAGAGCTACAACTAGTCAAGGTAGCAGTAGCGGTTTCTACACGAAACCGCTAACGCGCTACTACTATGCCCACTTAACCCCGAAAATCCCCAATCCTCTCTTCAGCCCGCCTCTTTTCCCCCAAATCCCCACACTCTCTCTTCCCCTGTCGCGCTGCCGGAGCCCTCGCCGCGCCTCTGCGCTCGCCCCCGACCCCGACGCCGACCGACCCCGATGCTGGCTCCGGTCCCCGACCCCAACCCTAGCGCTCGGCCACGGCCCCGACCCCGACCTCGGCGCTCACCCACGGCCCCGACCCCGAACCCGGCTCCGGCCCCGGTGCTCGACCCCGACCCTGACCCCTCCCAACCTCGGCCGTCGTCGGGCCTGCACACTTTGTAAGCCCCCCACCTCTCCTCCACTCTCTGGTAGCTAGGTTTTATGGTTAATTTAGTTAGGTTTTAGTTAGGGCAGATGGTTAATTAGGTTATATATGTGGACATGTGATGTTTTGGACATGTCATATTTGGAAATTTGGACATGTCATTTGGACGTGATGATTATGTGCAGGGTAAATGATCCGAGTGCCCTATGTTATGCCGGAATGTTGATTCATTTCCATTCCGGTGAATTTCAGGCGCTCGATATGTCCATTTTTTTAGCAAAGGTCATGCCGAAATTTTCCGTGAATTTTGGCATTATTTGTGCTAGATAGTAGGCATATCGAGTGCTCGGAAACGACATTCCGGCAAACATAGATTTCTTTTTTATGTCATTTCTCATTTTTTCATAGTTTTAGAATTAAACGAGGAGATTTAATCATAGGAAACATGTCGAACAACGAAGAAACTGGGCCTTGTGACCAAGATGCAGACGAGATGGATTATGAGGGTGAACAAGAGTACCTCGAATATTTGACTACTAAGAAAATGCAAAGTCAAGGTTTGCAGGTCGGCCTCGATGGTGGTACTGACCCGACATCGACATCGACACCGATGGCGCCGGCACCGATGGCGGCGCCGAGACCGATGGCGGCGCCGAGACCGGCAGGGAAGGTACCGGTGAGGAAGATACCGGCGGGGAAGGTATCGGCGTCGATGCCTCTACCGAAAAGAAGAAGTAGAGGATACGGAAACCTAAGAAACTAGGGATTGGACGACTGGTGATCACAAAGATGGCACCTGACAAGTTTGAGCCATTAGAGCCGGAAGAACCTCGCAAGTGCTATGGGAACCAAGTAGGATGCATCCTATGGGAATGCACAAGCATCAACGACGTTGACTTAAGGAGTAAAGAACATTTGATGTAGTTGCTCCTGACGAAGTTGCACAAGAGGTTCAAGTTCCCCGACCGGGATGATAACATAGAAGAACCGTGGGATGATCCGAAGACGAAAAAGATTAACAATCACGCCATGGGCATGTTCAGCAATGATTTGGACTCCTGGAAAGGGAGGGTGAAACGAGCTATTGAGGCTGAGGAACCCCTGTCCAAGATTCTGGAGGAAAATCCGACACTCAAGGTGGAGGAGTTCGAAAAGTTCAAGGACACTTGCGCTACCGAGGCAGCCAAGTCTAAGGCTGCGAAATTCAAGAGCCTTCAGCAAAGGAACACGGGGAAGCATTGCCTCAGAAGCCGTGGCTACCTTGGTAAAAGGCCCATATGGGAGATAAGGAGGACGCGGAACGTGAAAGCCACGGTATCCCAGACCCCTTCGCGAAGTTCACCAACCCCTTGGAGCGTGACTTCATCAAGGCCCGCTACAAGTGGGACAAGGAAAAGAAGGTTTTTTACACGGAACAAATCACGAGGAAATTGATTAGACTACTGGTAATTATTCTTTTACCACCTTACATTTATCTCCAGATCTAGTCGACTACACATTCCTAAACGGTTCACGCTCCTTCTGCAGGAGAAGAAATACCAGCTTGCAGCCAAAAGCCCTACTTCTCCGATGAGGCCCAAGTGGGACACCCCACCCAACCGGGCCTTGAACGAACTTAAGGGACTCCCTTCGGGCCAGCGGTTGCAATATGGTCGTGTGCACGATGCTAGAGACGACGCCACGTGGAAGGTGTTTTACAACGAGGGGCTGGAGGCCAAGAAGCAGAAAAAGAAGTTTAGTCAGGCGGATATCAACGAGAAGGTGAAGCTTGCGGTCGAGAAAAAAGCAGCCGAGGACACGAAAAAAACAGCCGAGGAGAAAAATGAGTTGCTACAACAGGCAGTCAATGCAGCTGTAACTGCCTGCAGAAATGATTTCGCTACTAACTTAGTTCCAGCTATCATCAACTAGACGAAGGAAAATCTAGACAAGACGGTACATAATTTGCCATTGCCCAGTTTCGTCGGGAGCAACTCCGTGAACAACAACACCACCGCACCATCACTTGCTCACGCAACCGGGCCTCCTCATGTAGTCGCTCCCTGCTACCTCTTGAGCACTGCATTGGATTTCCTTGAAGAGGAAAGGATGATGCAGCAAAGTAGCGTAAGTATTTCCCTCATTTTTTGAGAACCAAGGTATCAATCTAGTAGGAGGCTATGCGCGAGTCCCTCGTACCTGCACAAAACAAATAACTCCTCGCAACCAACGCGATAAGGGGTTGTCAATCCCTTCACGATCACTTACGAGAGTGAGATCTGATAGATATGATAAAATAATATTTTTGGTATTTTTGTGATAAAGATGCAAAGTAAAATAAAAGCAAGTAAAAAGCAAAGGAAATAACTAAGTATTGGAAGATTAATATGACGAAGATAGACCCGGGGGCCATAGGTTTCACTAGTGGCTTATCTCAAGAGCATAAGTATTTTACGGTAGGTGAACGAATTACTGTTGAGCAATTGACAGAATTGAGCATAGTTATGAGAATATCTAGGTATGATCATGTATATAGGCATCACGTCCGACACAAGTAGACCGACTCCCGCCTGCATCTACTACTATTACTCCACTCATCGACCGCTATCCAGCATGCATCTAGAGTATTAAGTTCATGAAAACAGAGTAACGCCTTAAGCAAGATGACATGATGTAGAGGGATAAATTCATGAAATATGATAAAAACCCCATCTTGTTATCCTCGATGGCAACAACACAATACGTGCCTTGCTGCCCCTACTGTCACTGGGAAAGGACACCGCAAGATTGAACCCAAAGCAAAGCACTTCTCCCATTGCAAGAAAGATCAATCTAGTAGGCCAAACCAAACTGATAATTCAAAGAGACTTGCAAAGATAACCAATCATACATAAAAGAATTCAGAGAAGATTCAAATATTGTTCATAAATAATCTTGATCATAAACCCACAATTCATCGGTCTCAACAAACACACCGCAAAAAGAAGATTACATCGAATAGATCTCCACAAGAGAGGGGGAGAACATTGTATTGAGATCCAAAAAGAGAGAAGAAGCCATCTAGCTAATAACTATGGACCCGAAGGTCTGAGGTAAACTACTCACACTTCATCGGAGAGGCTATGGTGTTGATGTAGAAGCCCTCCGTGATGGATGCCCCCTCCGGTGGAGCTCCGGAACAGGCCCCAAGATGGGATCTCATGGATACAGAAGGTTGCGGTGGTGGAATTAGGTTTTTGGCTCTGTCCCTGATCGTTTGGGGGTACGTAGGTATATATAGGAGGAAGGAGTACTTCAGTGGAGCAACAGGGGGCCCATGAGGGTGGAGGGCGCGCCTGGGGGGGAGGGTAGGCGCGCCCCCTACCTCGTGGCTTCCTCCTTTATTTCTTGACGTAGGGTCCAAGTCTCCTGGATCATGTTCATTCCAAAAATCACGTTCCCGAAGGTTTCATTCCGTTTGGACTCCGTTTGATATTCATTTTCTTCTAAACCCTAAAATAGGCAAAAAAACAATAATTCTGGGCTAGGCCTCCGGTAAATTGGTTAGTCCCAAAAATAATATAAAAGTGGATAATAAAGCCCAATAATGTCCAAAATAGTAGATAATATAGCATGGAGCAATAAAAAATTATAGATACGTTGGAGACATATCAAGCATCCCCAAGCTTAATTCTTGCTCGTCCTCGAGTAGGTAAATGATAAAAAAAGATAATTTTGATGCAGAGTGCTACTTGGCATAATTTTAATGTAATTCTTCTTAATTGTGGTATGCATATTCAGATCCGAAAGATTCAAGATAAAAGTTCATATTGACATAAAAATAATAATACTTCAAGCATACTAACTAAGCAATTATGTCTTCTCAAAATAACATGGCCAAAGAAAGTTCATCCCTACAAAATCATATAGTTTAGTCATGCTCCATTTTCGTCACACAAGAATGCTCTCATCATGCACAACCCCGATGAAAAGCCAAGCAATTGTTTCATACTTTAGTAATATCAAACCTATAAACTTTCACGCAATATATGAGCGCGAGCCATGGACATAGCACTATGGGTGGAATAGGATATGATGATGGGGGTTATGTGGAGGAAAAAAAGGAGAAACTCTCACATCAACGAGGCTAATCAATGGGCTATGGAGATGCCCATCGATTGATGTTAATGCAAGGAGTAGGATTGCCATGCAACGGATGCACTAGAGCTATAAATGTATGAAAGCTCAACAAAATAAACTAAGTGGGTGTGCATCCAACTTGCTTGCTCACGAAGACCTAGGGCACTTGAGGAGGCCCATTGTTGGAATATACAAGCCAAGTTCAATAATGAAAAATTCCCACTACTATATGAAAGTGACAAAACAAAAGACTCTCTATCATGAAGATTATGGTGCTACTTTGAAGCACAAGTGTGGAAAAGGATAGTAGCATTGTCCCTTCTCTCTTTTTTCTCTCTTTTTTTGGGCCTTCTCTTCTTTTTGTGGCCTTTCTCTCCCCATTTTTTTAATTCCTCACTTGGGACAATGCTCTAGAAAATGATGATCATCACACTTCTATTTATTTACAACTCAATGATTACAACTTGATGCTAGAACAAAAGATGACTCTATATGAATGCCTCCGGCGGTGTGCCAGGATATGCAATGAACCAAGAGTGACATGTATGAAAGAATTATGAACGGTGGCTTTGCCACAAATACTATGTCAACTACATGATCATGCTAAGCAATATGACAATGATGAATGTGTCATGATAAACGGAATGGTGGAAAGTTGCATGGCAATGTATCTCGGAATGGCTATGGAAATGCCATAATAGGTAGGTATGGTGGCTGTTTTGAGGAAGATATAAGGAGGTTTATGTGTGAAAGAGCGTATCATATCACGGGGTTTGGATGCACCGGCAAAGTTTGCACCAACTTTCCATGTGAGAAAGGGCAATGCAGGGTACCGAAGAGGCTAGTAATGATGGAAGGGTGAGAGTGCGTATAATCCATGGACTCAACATTAGTCATAAAGAACTCACATACATATTGCAAAAATCTACAAGTCATCAAAAACCAAGCACTACGCGCATGCTCCTAGGGGGGTAGATTGGTAGGAAAAGACCATCGCTCATCCCCGACCGCCACTCATAAGGAGGACAATCAAAGAACACCTCATGTTTCAAATTTCTTACATAACGTTTACCTTACGTGCATGCTACGGGACTTGCAAACTTCAACACAAGCATTTCTCAAATTCACAACTACTCAACTAGCACGACTTTGATATTATTACCTCCATATCTCAAAACAATCATCAAGCATCAATCTTCTCTTAGTATTCAAAACACTCATAAGATTTTTTTTTACTAATCTTGAATACCTAGCATATTAGGATTATTTAAGCAAATTACCATGCTATTTAAGACTCTCAAAATAATCTAAGCGAAGCATGAGAGATAAATAGTTTCTATAAAACAAATCCACCACCGTGCTCTAAAAGATATAAGTGAAGTACTAGAGCAAAACTATATAACTCAAAAGATATAAGTGAAGCACATAGAGTATTCTAACAAATTCCAAATCATGTATGGCTCTCTCAAAAGGTGTGTACAGCAACGATGATTGTGGTAAACTAAAAAGCAAAGACTCAAATCATACAAGACGCTCCAAGCAAAACACATATCATGTGGCGAATAAAAATATAGCTCCAAGTAAAGTTACCGATGGAAGTAGACGAAAGAGGGGATGCCTTCTGTGGCATCCCCAAGCTTTGGCTTTTAGGTGTCCTTAGATTATCTTGGGGGTTCCATGGGAATCCCCAAGCTTAGGCTCTTGCCACTCCTTGATCCATAATCCATCAAATCTTTACCCAAAACTTGAAAACTTCACAACACAAAACTTGAAGTAGAAGATCTCGTGAGCTCCGTTAGCGAAAGAAAACAAAAGACCACTTCAAGGTACTGTAATGAACTCATTATTTATTTATATTGGAGTTAAACCTACTGTATTCCAACTTCTCTATGGTTTATAAAATATTTAATAGCCATAGATTCATCAAAATAAGCAAACAACACACGAAAAACAGAATCTGTCAAAAACAGAACAGTCTGTAGTAATCTGTAACTAGCGCAAGATATGGAACCCCAAAAATTCTAAAATAAATTTCTGGACGTGAGGAATTTATCTATTAATCATCTTCAAAAAGAATTAACTAAATAGCACTTTCCAAATAAAAATGCAGCAGTTCTCGTGAGCGCTAAAGTTTCTGTTTTTTACAGCAAGATAACAAGACTTTCCCCAAGTCTTCCCAACGGTTCTACTTGGCACAAACACTAATTAAACACACAAAAACACAACCAAAACATATGCTAGGTAAATTATTTATTACTAAACAGGAGAAAAAAGCAAGGAATAAAAATAAAATTGGGTTGCCTCCCAACAAGCGCTATCGTTTAACGCCCCTAGCTAGGCATAAAAAGCAAGGATAGATCTAGGTATTACCATCTTTGGTAGGCAATCCATAAGTGGCTCTCATAATAGATTCATAAGCAAGGTAGTCAGAATCCCGACTCGACTGCTAGAATCCTACGACTTCACGACCCTATGGAAGCATGTCGATCCAAATCCCACTATGAATCCGGATCAGGTAGAATCCATGTTGAGTCGCGATCCAAATCATAGAATCCTGTACAAAATTGTACAATCCCAACTATGCTATGGACTATGTATGATTCTACTAATTTATCTAAGCCATTTATTTACTTGTAGAAGAATAGTGTGCCATCATCCAAACCCCTTTTCATATACCTCATGGACCTTTATTCCCCTCCCAAGCCCAAACGCCCAGCCGCCGACACCTTTGATCTAGATCTCGGAAACCCTAGATCAAAATTGAGGATCAAGCTTGTCAGTATATGGAGTTGGCATGAAAATGAGGATGCTTCAAGATTGATCGGAGAAGGAGAGCAAGACCCTTCATGGTTTAGCACTGCAGGTCAGATAGACAAGTGATCGACTATAACCGCACTCTAAAAAGAACCTAAGTAAATTTCATGCATTGAAGGTTTAAATGTTCTATATATTTCCCTCTCATATATGTTCCATACATGTGAGCTAGACGGTAGGTTAGCCGTAAAAAGAAGTGGAATACAACTAGCATTGATGTGTACATTCTTTGCTCCATATTTATTGTCAAAACTCTATAGAATCCATATAAATTTCTTGTGTGCATACAAAATATCTTATTTGAGTAAATCTAGTACAATCCTTGATCCCACGACTCGATTCTGTCTGAGGAAAATCGATCCGACTCTGAATCCCGACTCTGACTACCTTGTTCATAAGGTAATTTAATTTTCTTTCTAGGAAAGTTTTCCATGCCTTTCCTTAACGGAAATTGGAATCTAATATTTCCTTCCTTCATATCAATAATTGCACCAATCGTTCTAAGGAAAGGTCTACCTAGGATAATAGGACATGAAGGATTGCAATCTATGTCAAGAACAATAAAATCTACGGGCACATAATTCCTATCTGCGACAATAAGAACATCATTGATTCTTCCCATTGGTTTCTTAATAGTGGAATCCGCAAGGTGCAAGTTTAAAGAGCAATCATCAAAATCACGGAAACCTAACAAATCACACAAAGTCTTTGGAATCGTGGAAACACTAGCACCCAAATCACATAAAGCATAGAACTCATGATCTTTAATCTTAATTTTAATAGTTGGTTCCCACTCATCATAAAGTTTTCTAGGGATAGAAACTTCCAACTCAAGTTTTTCTTCATAAGATTGCATCAAGGCATCAATGATATGTTTAGTAAACGCTTTATTTTGACTATAAGCATAAGGAGAATTTAGCACGGATTGCAACAAGGAAATACAATCAATCAAAGAGCAATTTTCATAATTAAATTCCTTGAAATCCAAAATAGTGGGTTTAGCAACATCTAGGGTTTTAATTTCTTCAATCCCACTTTCATCAAATTTAGCATCAAGATCTAAAAACTCCGAATTTTTGGAACACCTTCTAGGTAAAGGTGGATCATATTCAGTCCCATCATTATCAAGATTCATATTTTAAAAACAAAGATTTAATAGGGGACACATCAATAACTTTTAGATCTTCATCTTTATTTTCATAGGAACTAGAAGAACACGCTCTTATAAAGGCATCTTTCTTAGCACGCATCCTAGTGGTTCTTTCTATGCACTCATCAATGGAAATTCTCATGGCTTTGAGAGACTCATTGATATCATGGTTAGGAGGAATAGATCTAAGCTTTAAAGAATCAACGTCAAGAGAAATTCTATCAATGTTCCTAGCCAAATCATCAACTTTAAGCAATTTCTCTTCAAGCAAAGCATTGAAATTCTTTTGCAAATTCATAAATTCCTTAACACTATTCTCAAATTCAGAGGGCATCTTATTGAAATTTCCATAAGAGTTGTTGTAGGAATTTCCATAATTATTAGAGGGATTACTAGGATAAGGCCTAGGATTAAAGTTTCCTCTATACGCGTTGTTACCAAAATTATTCCTACCAACAAAATTCACATCCATAGATTCATTATTGTTCTCAATCAAAGTAGACAAGGGCATATCATTAGGATGATAATAAACACTCTTACTAGCAAATAATTTCATAAGTTCATCCATCTTTCCACTCAAAACATTAATTTCTTCTATCGCATGCACCTTTTTATTAGTAGATCTTTCAGTATGCCATTGAGAATAATTAACCGTAATATTATCTAGGAGTTTAGTAGCTTCTCCTAAAGTGATTTCCATAAAAGTGCCTCCCGCGGCCGAATCTAAAAGATTTCTAGAAGCAAAATTCAATCCGGCATGAAAGATTTGTATAATCATCTACAAATTCAAACCATGAGTAGGGCAATTACGTATCATTAATTTCATCCTCTCCCAAGCTTGTGCAACATGTTCATGATCAAGTTGCTTAAAATTCATAATATTGTTTCTAAGGGAGATGATCTTAGCGGGAGGAAAATACTTAGAGATAAAAGCATCTTTGCACTTGTTCTAAGAATCAATACTATTTTTAGGCAAAGACGAAAACCAAGCTTTAGCACGATCTCTAAGCAAAAAAGGAAATAGCTTCAACTTAACAATATTGTTGTCCACATCTTTATTCTTTTGCATATCACACAAATCAACGAAGCTATTTAGATGGGTAGCAGCATCTTCACTAGGAAGGCCGGAAAACGGATCTTTCATGACAAGATTCAGCAAAGCGGCATTAATTTCACAAGATTCAGCATCGGTAAGAGGAGCAATCGGAGTGCTAATAAAATCATTGTTGTTGGTATTGGTAAAGTCACACAATTTAGTGTTATCTTGAGCCATCGTGACAAGAAAGCAATCCAACACATAAGCAAACAAAAAGCAAGCGGGCAAAAAGAGGCAAATAGAGAAAGAGAGGGAGGATAGAGAGAGAGGGCGAATAAAACGGCAAGGGTGAAGTGGGGGAGAGGAAAACGAGAGGCAAATGTCAAATAATGTAATGCGGGAGATAAGGGTTGTGATGGGTACTTGGTATGTTGACTTTTGCGTAGACTCCCCGGCAACGGCGCCAGAAGTGGCTCGTTGTCGGGAGTCAAATCTTGACTTGCGCGAACCTCCCCGGCAACGGGGCCAGAAATCTTCTTGCTACCTCTTGAGCACTGTGTTGGATTTCCTTGAAGAGGAAAGGATGATGCGGCAAAGTAGCGTAAGTATTTCCCTCAGTTTTTGAGAACCAAGGTATCAATCCAGTAGGAGGCTATGCGCGAGTCCCTCGTACCTGCACAAAACAAATAACTCCTCGCAACCAACGCGATAAGGGGTTGCCAATCCCTTCACGATCACTTACGAGAGTGAGATATGATAGAATAATATTTTTGGTATTTTTGTGATAAAGATGCAAAGTAAAATAAAAGCAAAGGAAATAACTAAGTATTGGAAGATTAATATGATGAAGATAGACCCGGTGGCCATAGGTTTCACTAGTGGCTTCTCTCAAGAGCATAAGTATTTTACGGTGGGTGAACGAATTACTATTGAGCAATTGACAGAATTGAGCATAGTTATGAGAATATCTAGGTATGATCATGTATATAGGCATCACGTCTGAGACAAGTAGACCGACTCCTGCCTGCATCTACTACTATTACTCCACTCATCGACCGCTATCCAGCATGCATCTAGAGTATTAAGTTCATGAAAACAGAGTAACACCTTAAGCAAGATGACATGATTTAGAGGGATAAATTCATGCAATATGATAAAAACCCCATCTTCATATCCTCGATGGCAACAATACAATACGTGCCTTGCTGCCCCTACTGTCACTGGGAAAGGACACCGCAAGATTGAACCCAAAGCTAAGCACTTCTCCCATTGAAAGAAAGATCAATCTAGTAGGCCAAACCAAACTGATAATTCGAAGAGACTTGCAAAGATAACCAATCGTACATAAAAGAATTCAGAGAAGATTCAAATATTGTTCATAGATAATCTTGATCATAAACCCACAATTCATCGGTCTCAACAAACACACCACAAAAAGAAGATTACATCGAATAGATATCCACAAGAGAGGGGGAGAACATTGTATTGAGATCCAAAAAGAGAGAAGAAGCCATCTAGATAATAACTATGGACCCGAAGGTCTGAGGTAAACTACTCACACTTCATCGGAGAGGCTATGGTGTTGATGTAGAAGCCCTCCGTGATGGATGCCCCCTCCGGCGGAGCTCCGGAACAGGCCCCAAGATGGGATCTCATGGATACAGAAGGTTGCGGTGGTGGAATTAGGTTTTTGGCTCCATCCTTGATCGTTCGGGGGTACGTAGGTATATATAGGAGGAAGGAGTACGTGGGTGGAGGAACAGGGGGCCCATGAGGGTGGAGGGCGCGCCTGGGGGGTAGGCGCGCCCCCTACCTCTTGGCTTCCACCTTTATTTCTTGACATAGGGTCCAAGTCTCCTGGATCATGTTCATTTCGAAAATCACGTTCCCGAAGGTTTCATTCGTTTGGACTCCGTTTGATATTCCTTTTCTGCGAAACTCTGAAATTGGCAAAAACAACAATTCTGGGTTGGGCCTCCGGTTAATAGGTTAGTCCCAAAAATAATATAAAAGTGGATAATAAAGCCCAATAATGTCCAAAACAGTAGATAATATAGCATGGTGCAATCAAAAATTATAGATACGTTGGAGACGTATCACTCCCGCTCATAGCAGACCGTCCTCAGTCTCTGGCATGCTAGGTGGGCCTTCATCTTTGGCTAGGCTCGATGCCATCACGGTAATTACATGTCGCACCAACATAGAATATTCCATTTTCGTTGCCTTTCGGATGTTTTACGCCACAGACATGTGTTTGCTGGCCGAAGAAACCCCGTGCACCATACTCTACTTGATCAAAGGCTAGAAGGTGGATGTGGGAAAGGGGATGATAATGAACCCCTTGCAACCCACGTTCCACAACCACCCGATCCCTGCTGGGCACTTCAGAGTTAACTTGTCCAGTGTGAAATCAGGGCACGAGCATTTGCCTCCTCCAGTAAAGCCTGTGGGAGAGGACGACGAGACCCCGCCGCGGATTGGAAACTGCAAGGGTTGGGTGCTGCTATGGCCGAAGAATCTTATTCGTCTGGAGCCGGCCGAGAGCACACCAATAACCACACATCAACAACAATGTGCGGAGACCACCACCCCGCCTATGCAATTACCAGCTCCTGTAGTGTCAGGTGAGAGCGGCGGACGACATGATGAAGGGGGTGCAATAATATTGGCTGATGTAATCGGTCCTGTAGAACATAGAATGGATGATGAGACGGAGGTCGACCCAATGGGTTTCCTCAATACAAACGCGTATGACTATGACATAGATATGATGAGTCAACCATATGATGAATCGGGCTATCAGCATGCTAATGAGGATATGCATGATCTGCCCGGGCAGGAAGGTCGTAGCAGGGATTGCAAAAGGTCTCTCTTCATGAAATTCTCACAGGACACGCCTGAAGATGCCACCTCAACACAGGCTCAACTAGCCGAGGGTCATACAGTGCTTAGTCCGGGAACACTGGGGCAGGGGTTAAGGAAAGGTTTGGAAGGTGTGCCCAAGAAAAAGGAGAGGAAGAGATCGGGGAAGATAGCTACCTCCAAACAAGCCAGAGCACATAGCAACCAGATGATGGATTCTGAAGAGCGTGTACTCGTGAAAGGTGCTGCCATGTTCCATCTCACGGGCGAGTCGATGCTACCGTCGAAACCGCTGGAGGCACTATCAGGGGATCTCAAGAGACTGCACAACCATGTGCTGTCGACTGCGAAAAGCATACTAGCCTCGAAGGATCCAGGATATCCGACATACGCGGCTCGTGTGCCTGAGGGGAAGTGCTACGTCGACACACGGCCCGCGGAGGTGTTCTTCCTGCGGTTTGACCATATCTTTGAGATGTTTCTGACAAGGCGGCTCGATTTCACAATCGTCCGCCTTTTGCGCTACATATGAGCTCCGTCATGAAGAGAGAAGAAGTCTCGCAAATCTGTGTGGCGGATCCGTACTACATGCACGAGTCTTTCTTGAGTCTCGGCGACATTGAGCATGAAACTACTAGGGACTACCTCCAAAACTTCATGGTACAGAATAAGGACCGGGAAATTGTCCTCCTGCCTTATCATCCAAAGTAAGTCAGTTCCGGACAACCCTTTCATACATTTCAATCATTCCTTCTCGCTCATATGGAGAATAATTTGAGGTGTCATTTCCCCGCAGCAACGGGCGCTCCGTCCTCATCGTTCTTTACCCGCGAGTCTCCCACACCATGTATTTCGACACTTCTAGAGACTACGAGAAGAAGGACTACACCCACATAATGAATATTCTAGATGATGCTCTCCAAGGCTTCAACATTAGAGGTGGCCACATGCAGATCAGGAAACAAAGGAACAAGAAGATGGGTTTCGTGCATAAAACTAACTTCTGCTGCATCCATGTCCCAAAGCCAAGCAAGAAGGATGGATTCTACATCCTCCATCTCATGATTGAGTTCAACACGGATCACCAAAAGCTTCGCATGACAAGCAGAAATGATGAACATATCCACAAGTGGCTAGAATCTCATGGAGAAGCGGATTATAAACTTAGAGATGACTTCTTTAGCATCCAAAGGGACATTGCGACGATCATCATGAAAGAAGTTGTCGATGAGAAGGGGATGTTCCACCACGGCCCTATATCGTGAGCTGACGTCCAAACTCGCATAGGCATGCAACGTCAAGACCTCACGCCGTTCAAGAAGCTAGGGTCCATCGTCGATGATATGGAAGGATGGAACTTCTAGTGATTTACGATGCCGATGATGATGATATGTGTCAGTTGAACATGTATACTTTTTGTAGCGATGAAACTTTGTGATGTCCACGGTCCCTGCCGAACTTGCGTAATGCTACTTTGTTTGTTTGGGTAAGATGACCTGCGTACCTCTAGTTAATTAGTTTGCATACTGTATGTTGCATCTAGTTGCTAATTAACCCTTTCTTTTTCATGTTGCTCTAATATATTTTGTTGCATATGATTGTACATCCCCTTGATGAACATGCATCTCTAACAGGTACCTAGTTTCTTTATGGCGAGATGGCGGTGCTATGTCGTGTACAAAGGGAAGGTTCCGGGGGTGTACAACGAGTGGCCTCAGTGTCAGACGCAAGTGAATGGGGTCTCGGGCGCGAGCCATAAAAGCTTCAAAACCAGACAAGAAGCCGAAGCTAGTTACTCGAGGTTCACGCTAGCGCGAGAGAGGACTCGTAACCGCCACCTCATGTACTACATAGTTCCGCTCTCACTCATAGTGATAGCTCTTCTCGCGGATACCATTGTTTAGATGGATGACGTTGTAGTTGCAAGTATTCGAGACTTTCATGTATCGCTCTTTTCAAGATGATGACGAGATACCACTTTGTGTTGGATGATGATTATGATGAGACTATTTGTATGTATATGCTATGATTACATTTGTGGTCTCGCAGCCATTTGTATGTTTATCATCATGACATTTGTATCTGCTAAATATTCTTGTATAAAGCATGTTCAAATATAAAACAAATATGCAGGAAAAAAACAAAAACTACTAAAATTAGCAGTAGCGAGTGGAGAAAAGTTAGCAACAGCGCCACAGTAGCAGTAGCACGTCTAGGGAAAGCACGCTAGAGCTATTAGCAGTAGCGAGCTTCCACGAAGCGTGCTGCTGCTACACTTGTATAGCAGTAGCGTGGGTGTGCACGCGCTACTGCTACGGGTTAGCTGTAGCGCCTTATTAGTAGCGTCAGTCCCCGCGCTACTGATATACCTAGAACCCGCGTTGCTGCTAGCCTTTTCCCTAGTAGTGCCTCGCCATCTTGGTGTATTTATCCTTCAAGAGGACCGATAACCAGACCACCCGATCAGGCCTGTAGTATTAAAACCTGAAAGAAAACAAGCAAAAGTGAAAGTATGTGTGTATCCGATGTCCGTTGAGCCGTTCCGTGGATCACAAGCTAGTTATGCCTCAGTCGATGCCCATGGAATTTTGAGTGCGTAGTTATGTACGTGTGGCACGCATGCCACTGCTTGATCGGGACTGAGACGGAGGCCGGATTGCTAGTCGAGCTCCTGACGAGCCGAGCTCTTCTATTGCAGAGTAGTTCGGACCCTCTTAAGGGTGTCCGAGGGCTCAGCAGCCGAATGAATGTTTTGCTTGAGAAGGACGCTTTGTACTTCTGCTACTAGGGCAGCTGTGTGCTCTTCTGTACGGAGAGAGCATTCCGTATTGCCATTGACTATTATGACACCGCGTGGGCCGGGCATCTTGAGCTTGAGATAAGCATAGTGTGTCACTACGTTGAATCGAGCAAACGCAGTTTGTCCAAGCAGTGCATGATAGCCGCTGTGGAATGGGACGATATCGAAGACTAACTCCTCGCTTCGGAAGTTGTCCAGAGATCCGAAGACAACCTCTAGTGTGATTGAGCCCGGACAACGGACCTCTACGCTTGGAATGATTCCTTTAAAGGTGGTCTTTGTAGGCTTGACCCTTGATGGATTAATGCCCATTTTTCGCACTGTATCATGATAGAGCAGATTGAGGCTACTACCGCCGTCCATAAGGACACGAGTCAGGTGGAACCCATAAATTATTGGGTCTAAGACCAGTGCGACTGAGCCTCCGTGACTGATACTGGACGGGTGATCCCGGCGATCAAAAGTGATCGGGCATGACGACCATGGATTGAATTTTGGGGCGACTAGCTCTATTGTGTAGACGTCCCTGGGCGCATGCTTGCGCTCCCTCTTGGGGATGTGGGTAGCATATATCATGTTCACCATTTCGACCTGAGGGGGAAACTTCTTCTGTCCCACTGTGTTCGGTTGCCGTGGCTCTTCCTCATCGTCCTTGCTTTGCGATCCCTTTTCCCTGTTCTCGGTGTTTAATTTGCTGGCCTATTTGAAAACCCAACACTCTCTATTTGTATGATTAGGAGGCTTGTCGGGGGTGCCGTGAATCTGGCATGGACGATCAAGTATGCGGTCCAAGCTGGATGGGCCCGAATTGTTCTTTTGGAACGGCTTCTTCCGCTGACCGGACTTAGAGCCACTGAATCTGGCGTTGACCCCCGTATCCTCGGTGTGGTCACTATTGTTTCGGCGCTTGTATCTATTTCTTCGAGACTTGTCTTTGTTGCTTTTAACTTCAGGGGTGCCAGCGTCACTTGCATTGTTTTTGCTATGGGCCAACCAACTGTCCTCGCCCGCACAGAAGCGGGTCATGAGTGCCGTGAGGGCTGCCATGGATTTTGGCTTTTCTTGGCCGAGGTGGCGAGCGAGCCATTCGTCGCGGATGCTATGCTTGAAGCTGCTAGAGCTTCGGCGTCCGGACAGTCGACTATTTGGTTCTTTTTAGTTAAGAACCTTGTCCAGAATTTCTTGGCGAACTCTCCGGCTATTGAACTGTATGGCTTAAGTCATCAGCATCCGGAGGTCGGACATATGTACCTTGGAAGTTGTCGAGGAAAGCCTCTTCCAAGTCCTCCCAGCTGCCAATGGAATTTTCAGGCAGACTGTTTAGCCAATGCCGAGCTGGCCCTTTGAGTTTTAGAGGAAGGTATTTTATGGCGTGGAGGTCATCTTCGCGGGCTATATGGATGTGGAGAATGAAGTCCTCGATCCACACCGCGGGGTCCGTGGTTCCATCGTATGATTCTATGTTCACGGGGTTGAACCCTTCTAGGAATTTGTGATCCAGGACTTCATCAGTAAAGCAATGAGGATGTGCGGGGCCTCTATATCGGGCCGTATCATGACGCGGCTCTGATAGAGTCTATCTGCAGTGTTCAGCCCACTCATGACTGGGTTTGTCACGTCCGAATAGGTGGTCATTGTCGTGTGTCGAGGCGCGTCCTCGCGATCCGTAGATTGATCTGGTATGTCCTGCTTTATTGTTCAGGTTCTGCCGGAGGTCATATGTATGGCCGTGGGCTAATTTACCTCTACCTGAGTGATGAGGCGGGGCGGGCTGGTGTTCGGCATGAGTTGGCGTTTTGTCCCGACCACGTGATGGTCGGTCGGCCGTATTGTGGGATGGTGGTATGTACTCTGGCGCCACCTCATCAAACTGAGGTAGCAATTTGCGCTTTGGGTAGTTTTTGGTTGGGCGTTGAGGCCATATTCTTCGGCTGCTAGGACATCAGTCCATTTATCATTGAGCAGATCTTGGTCAGCTTGAAGCTGATGCTGCTTCTTTTTCAGGCTCCTTCTCATGGCTATTAGCTGGTGCTTGAAGCGCTCCTGCTCTAGAGTTTCCTCGGGCATGATGAAATCTTCGGTGATAGGGCTCACCTCATCTTTGGAGAGCAGAAGGTAATTATCGTCCTCCGAATCTTCGTGTGTGGCCAGTTTAACAGGGCTAACTTGCTCATCTTCCCGTTCATCTAGTTTGTTTCCTTTATCGACAGGGTCTTCATTGTCTTCGGCACCTTCCGGAGTCTCATCTTCTCCTGTGCCGGTGTTGCTGTCTTTACTACGGCGTGACTTAGAGCGGCGCCGCTAACACCGGCGCTTGGACTGTATTTCGGAAGGTTTATCCTCGACTGGGTCTTCCTTATCGTCGCCGCTGTGCTCCTTTGGTGCATCCACCATGTATACGTCATACGAGGAAGTGGTCGTCCAGCGTCCGGTGAACGGCGGGTTCTGGGCCTCCTCTTCTCCGGCATCGTCGTCCATACCATCGATGTTCTCGGAGTCGTAATCAAGTTCGTCAGTCAAATCCTCGATCATGGCTATAAAGTGGGTGGTGGGTGGGAAGTAAAATTCTCCATCGTCAGCCCCTAGTTCAGGCCAGATATAGTTCGGCTGAGAGTCCTCCGCCAAGGACAGGTTTTTTAATGAGTTTAGCACATCACCCAAAGGTGAGTGCTGGAAGATGTCTACGGCGCCGAATTTGAAGATCGATAAACGATCAAGCTCGGCGTCCGCGGGCTCGCGCGGTTTGGAACCTATGGCCGGAGACGAGTCCCGCGTTCCGGTGGCATAGGCATCGTGTGAATCTGCGGCCTCCGAGGTGGGGTTAATCCTCCCATCTTTGGATGGCACGGCCTGCTCCGGCTCTAGGGCCAGAGTGGTTACAGGAGCGATCTCCTGGATGTGGACCGATGGCAGATGTTGGTCATGATCATCGGGGTGACCGGGAGCGGCCACCGCGGTATCGAATCCGGCGAAGATCAAGTCTCCACAGATGTCCCCGACGTAGTTCAAGCTCCCGAATCGGACCTGATGGCCAAGGGCGTAGCTTTCGATCTGCTCCGGATGGCCAAACGAGTTGGCCCGTAGTGCAAAGCTGCCGAACACGAAGATCTGCCCGGGGAGGAAAGTTTCTCCATAGACAGCGTCATTATTGACGATTGAAGGGGCCATAAAACCTTTCAGCGACAGCACAGAGGAACTCTCAATGAAAGCACTAATGTCGGTGTCAAAACCGGCGGATCTCGAGTAGGGGGTCCCGAACTGTGTGTCTAAGGTTGATGGTAACAGGAGACAGGGGACACGATGTTTACCCAGGTTTGGGCCCTCTCTATGAGGTAATACCCTACTTCCTGCTTGATTGATCTTGATGAATATGAGTGTTACAAGAGTTGATCTACCACGAGATCGTAATGGCTAAACCCTAGAAGTCTAGCATGTATGACTACGGTATTGAGTATCTCCTTTCCGGACTACACCCTCCGGTTTATATAGACACCGGGGGGATCTAGGGTTACATAGAGTCGGTTACATAAGATGGAATCTTCATAATTGTTCGCCAAGCTTGCCTTCCACGCCAAGGAGAGTCTCATCCGGACACGGGTACAGTCTTCGGTCTTCATATCTTCACAGCCCATCAGTCCGGCCCATAGGGCAAGCTTGGCGAACAATTATGAAGATTCCAGGTCGGACGCCCGAGGACCCCTTAGTCCAGGACTCCCTCAGCAGGCGCCTTGGCGGCAGCTGCTGCAACCGCTTCCCGGTAGAGTGGGTCCGTGCAAATCAGCGCATCCTTCTTGTCACAGGGAACGGTGATGATGGTCATCGGCCCAGGCATCTTCAGCGTGTTGTAGGCGTAATGTGATGCCGCCATGAACTTGGCTAGTGCCGGGCGGCTGAGAATCCCATTATAGGGCAAGGGAATCTCGGCTACATTGAAGACAATCTTCTCCGTCCTGTAGTTCAGCTCGCCTCCAAACGTCATAGGCAGCGTGATCTTGCCCTTCGGCTAACTCCTTCCCGGGTTGACCCCTTGAAACGTACCCGTCTCCTCGAGGTCTCCATCAGGAATTTGTAGCCTTTTGATCACAACAGGTGAGATCAAGTTCAGACCGACCCTGTCGTCAACTAGCATCTTGTTCACCTTGAGGTTGTGTATCGTTGGTGAAACCAACAACGGCAAACACCCGACCGCAGTTGTGCGATCAGGGTGGTCCTCGGAGTCAAATATGATGGGTGTGCTGGACCACTTCAGCGGCTTCTGAGCGTCGAATGGCTCTGCTGCTGTGATCTCACGCGCCCACTGCTTGAGCTGGCGGTGAGAAGTATGCAGTGAGGCGCCACCATCGACGCACATGGCCTCTGTAGCCTTTTGGAACTCATGCTCACCGGACTCATCGTCCTCGTCATGATCGTCGTCTTCCTGCTCCTTGTCGCGGCCCCGAGCGGGCCTCTCTTGCTGGTTGTCCTTGCCGCGGCGGCCTCCTTGGCCGCCGTGCTTCTTGCCGGATCCATCGGCACTATCTCGACCCTTTTCCTTGTCCCGCCTCTCATATTCGGCTTTTTGCTTTTCAGCAAGCAGCTCAACTTGTCGGTAGTTCTGGAGGTCGTGGCCCTTGGTTCGGTGGATCTTGCAATACTGCTTGTCGGCAGCCGCCAAGGCCCGGCAGGCGGCGCACTCGGCACCCTCCTTGTCGGGGTCGTCTGCCTTGGCCTTCTTGGTGGCGCCGGTGTCGTCGGATCCCTTGACGGCAAGCACGGCCTTGCCCTTGCGTTTCCTGTTGCGACGCCGACCCTTCTTCGTCAGGGCGGTGGTGTCTTCGTCGGTAGAGTTGGTTTCTGCACCGGCATCTTCGTCGGGGTACTTCCTTCCCTCTTCAGCCCGGGCGCATCTATCGGCCAGAACGTAAAGTTCGGCTACGTCCTTGACCTTGTTCATTGCCAGCTCTTCACGCATCTTGCAGTTACGCACATTCTGATGGAATGCGCTGATCACAGCGGCAGGATGAACATCCGGGATGTTGTATTGCACTCGGCTGAACCTTTGTATGTACTTGCGCAGGTTTTCGCCTTCCATTTGGGTAATGATATGCAAATCACTCGCCTGGGCATGAGCTTGGTGGCCTCCAGTGAAGGCCCCAACGAACTCATGACACAGATCTGGCCAAGAAGAAATGGAATCCGCCGGCAAGTGCATCAACCAAGACATGACACTACAAAAAAAGACACATCCATGACATTTTGGGCCGAACGAAATTTTTTCTATCATACTTATGACACTTCTATGACAATAATTGTGACAAAACACGGTATCATCATAGATGTGGTGGGGTCCTACTTCTATGACAAAAAATCATGATAGAAAATGGGCTTTTCGTCCTCGGCAGGCCGGAGACGCAGCTGCATGACATTCTTTGGGCCGTCCATGACGGAGAAAACCGTGGTAGAACCAAGGGCGAGGAAAATATCGGGGTGTTCCCAGTTACGGTGGGTGATCGGGGCCGAGCGATGAGCGTTTCTCTCGTACACGCACACGCGTGGGTGCGAGGCGTTGGGCTCTAACTGAACCTGAGTGAGGCGTTGGGCTCTAACTGAACCTGAGTGATTGCACTGCAGGCTACGCGTTACTGAACCCGAGCGATCGATCGATTGGTGCTAACTGAACTCGATTGAGCGATTCCTTCTCTACTACTGCTAACTGAAGCAGATCGATGTTGTCTCTAGATGAACAGTGAGTGTTGCTGGGAGGGGGGTTTGGCTGAACAGTTCCCGGTGAGGGTGGATGAACAGGACCCCGTGGTGTTGCCTCTGGATGAACAGTGAGCGTTGCTGGGGGGTTTGGATGAACAGTTCCCGATGGGGGTGGATGAATAGGACCCCGTGGTGTTGCCTTTGGATGAACAGGACCCCGATCGATCGAGTCGGTTGGGGCTGGATGAACAGGACCCCGTGGAGGGCTGGATGAACAGTAGATGGTGGAGGGCTGGATGTACAGTAGCCCGTGGAGGGGTGGTTGAACAGGAGCCCGTGGATAGGGCTGGTTGAACAGTAGCCGGTGGAGTAGCGCGCGGTGGAGGCTGGATGAATAGGAGCCCGTGGATGAACAGTCACAGGTGGAGGCTGGAGGAGGTCGACGGTGGATGAACACTAGCCCGTGGAGGCTGGAGGGGGTCGACGGTGGAGATGAACAGTATCCCGTGCAGTCCCGTTTTGCGGTACGCCACACCCCTCCCGATGAACAGGACCCCCGTTTTGACCGTAGCGCTCCAACGCAAGTCCGTTTCCTCTGTTTTGCGGTACGCCACTGTAACACCCACGATGCGGCTATATCTCCCACGTGTCGGAGCACGACTTAGAGGCATAACCGCATAGTAGGCATGTCGCAAGAGGGGTAATCTTTACACATCCCATGTACTGAATAAGAAAGGGATAAAGAGTTGGCTTACAATCGCCACTTCACACAATACATAAATATAGCATTACATCATCCAGAATACAATCAAGGTCCGACTACGGAACCAAAATAAAGAAAGACCACCCCTATTGCTAGATCCCCGATCGCCCCGACTGGGCTCCACTACTGATCAAAAGGAAACAAAACAAGACGACGACCAAGGTCTTCATCGAGCTCCTCCTTGAGCTTGGTTGCGTCACCTGCACTGGCATCATCGGCACCTAAAACTGTTTTGGAAGTATTTGTGAGCCACAAGGACTCAGCAATCTCACACCCACGAGATCAAGACTATTTAAGCTTATGGGTAGGAAAAAGGGTAATGAGGTGGAGCTGCAGCAAGCACTAGCATATATGGTGGCTAACTTACGCAAATGAGAGTGAGAAGAGAAGCAAAGCACGGTCGTGAACTAGAAGTGATCAAAAAGTGATCCTGAAACTACTTACGTTCAAGCATAACACAAGAACCGTGTTCACTTCCCGGAATCCACCGGAAAGAGACAATCACGGCTACACACACGGTTGATGCATTTTAATTAAGTTAAGTGTCAAGTTTTCTACAACCGGACATTAACAAATTCCCATCTGCCCATAACCGCGGGCACGACTTTCAAAAGTTCAAAACCCTGCAGGGTGTCCCAACTTAGCCCATCACAAGCTCTCACGGTCAACGAAGGATATTCCTTCTCCCAGTAAGACCCGATCAGACTCGGAATCCCGGTTCCAAGACATTTTGACAATGGTAAAACAAGACCAGCAAAGCCGCCCGATGTGCCGACAAATCCCGGTAGGAGTCGCACGTATCTCGTTCTCAAGGCACACCGGATGAGTGCTCTGTACAACTAAAACCAAACCTCGAGTTGCCCCGAGGTGGCGCTGCAAAGGACTCTAGTTTGGACCAACACTCAGAGGAGCACTGGCCTGGGGGTTTAAATAAAGATGACCCTTGAGTCTGCAGAACCCAAGGGAAAAAGGCTTAGGTGGCAAATGGTAAAACCAAGGTTGGGCCTTGCTGGAGGAGTTTTATTCAAGGCGAACTGTCAAGGGGTTCCAATTATAACCCAACCGCGTAAGGAACGCAAAATCAAGGAACATAACACCGGTATGACGGAAACTAGGGCGGCAAGAGTGGAACAAAACACCAGGCATAAGGCCGAGCCTTCCACCCTTTACCAAGTGTATAGATGCATTAAAGTAAATAAGAGATAATAATGATATCCCAACGATATCCATGTTCCAACATGGAACAAACTTCAACTTCACCTGCAACTAGCAACGCTATAAGAGGGGCTGAGCCAAAGAGGTAACATAGCCAAACAACGGTTTGCTAGGAAAGGTGGGTTGGAGGCTTGACATGGCAATATGGGAGGCATGATAAAGCATGTGGAAGGTATCGCGGCATGGCAAAAGAGCGAGCAACTAGCAAGCAAAGATAGAAGTGATTTCGAGGGTATGGTCATCTTGCCTGAGATCCCGCAAGGAAGAAGAACGAGTCCATGAAGAAGAGAAACGGACGAAGTCGAACGAATCCTCACAAACGTGACGTTATCAGAACTAACCCGAAGAAGCAACACTAGAAAGAAGCAAACAACATAGTAAATAACCAAGCATAACATGTCGTGATGCACAACCACGTATGATGCATGTCCGGTTTAATGAGGCATGGCATGGCAATATGCATAAACAATACTACAAGTTAACTGGAGCTCAATATGCAACAAGTTGTATATTGACGGAACATCACATTCAAGTTATTTAGTTCGATCTCGTTTATGTACCCAACAATATTAAATGTTGATTAACATGGCAAGAGGTGAAGCTAAAGATAACTACCTATCTAGGCAAGTTTAAATGAGGCCGGATATAACAAACAACAAATCCGGAAACTCCCCATGAGCAATATTTGAATTTGGTACTGTTCTGCCCTAAACACAATTTTAGAGTTATTAAACATGCAAAGTAAAGCCACCATGTTAAACTAGGCATTTTTCTACCCCATTTACATATAAAGTTTGTTAAGATTGGAGCTACGATTATTTAGTTATGAAATAAAGCATTTTAGCATGGCATTTATGCAAAATTAAACAAACAACATTTTATACATTTTAAACATGATTGAAAGTGGCATATTATGAAACTAGACAAAATTCTAAGCACTTTACATATATAATTCATTTTAATCCGATGCGCGGTTATTTAGTTATTAACAATTTGAAACAAGGGCATTTTCTGTAATTATGCATGCACATGAAAAATGATAAATTCGCAGAACGAAAAAAAATGTCTATGGGCCGAAACACAGCAGGCTAGCCCAATAGGAGGGAAAGAGAAAAAAAGGGAGGGGCACGGGGTGCCCTCACAATGGGCTTCAGCCCGGCCGGTGGTGAGGTGGACCGGTTGGTGCGCTGGGCCTCGGCTTGGAGTGGGGGCGGTCACGCGAGCGCTGGGTCAACGCGAGCGCTCGAGTCAGAGTGGCTCGATGCAGAAGATTTATCGCTCGTCTCCCTCGCTCGAACAGAGAGAGGCGGCGCTGGGGACTTGCGGAGGGGCCGGCAGGCGCGGGAAGCGGCAGGTCGGCGAGGTGGCGAGCAAATCCCGGCGGTGCCGCGCCGAACAGAGGCCGATGGAGGCAGATCCGACGACGGGTTTCCCTGCTGATGCTGTTGTCGGTGGCGGCGTGGACGTGCAAGGCACCGGGGAAGCATGGGTGTCCATGGCCAGGGGTTGGAGCTCCTGCGGGAGGTAGTCACCGGCAGCGAGGTTCGCCGGGGCGGTGGGTCGCGAGGAGGAGGAGCGCTTGGGCGCTGTTCCTTCTTGGGGTGGAGCGCCAGGCATCTCCCGTGTGGGTGCTCGGGCGGAGGAGGCAGAGACTCATTCGATGCAGAGGTGAAGCAGCAGTCACAAGGTTCAGAGAGGACACAAGGATTTAGGCGGGGATGGACGCCGACGACGTGGACGAGGCGAAGGCCTCCGGCGAAGAAGCTCCAGGCAGCGGCGCTGCAAGATCGGGGACGTGAGCGTCCAAGGCGTCGGGTCTCTACTAGAGAAGGGAGAGGCGAGAGAGATTAGAGAGGTTGAGAGACAGGAGCACGGCGAGCAAATGAAGGGAAGGCAGGGGCATGGCGACCTGGTCCTCTGTGGCCTAGCTAACCGTGGTGGTGGTGAGGCACAGCTCCGGCGCGCTGGGCAAGGGGCTTCTACTCCGGCGATATATGGCAGGGTCATGGAGCTCGGCTCAGGAAGGGAACGGGAGGAGCTTGCGCCGACGAGCTTCCCGGTGACTGGAAGGATTTTTGGGTGGTTCCGAGTGATGGGGATCGAGGATGGACATGGGGGAGCGCTGGTTGGTGGATTGGATCGGGGTGAGATCCCGAGGAAAGAGGAGGCTGGTCGGGGAAGGGTCTCGAGGGAGATGGTAGAGAGTGGCGACGGCGGAGGGAGGATCCCTAGAAATTAGGGATTTGTCTGATTTGGGTAGGGGTTGGTCTATATATAGGAACAACAAGATTAGGTTTGGACCCTCCGATCAAAATCGGACAGTCTCGGATAAATAGGTTAGGGGGCCCAATTAACAAAACGTAGATGGTTTATAGATGTTTGGGGATAATCCGGATCCATCGGTGACGACTGAGTGGGTCGGGTTCGGGAAAGTTTTGGACGGGTCGATGCATTGTGCAAAGAGGGGTTAGGCGAATGAGGTCAAGTGTGTGGTTGGATTGAGAAGATAGAGGGGGAATGCAACCCGGCAACCGTTTTCGGAGACCGAAAACATCCGACGTTAGACCGACTATAATGCTGCTATAGTTATCCGTTGGGGCGTCAAACAGACCCTGAATGCGATGAAACTTGGCAGGCGGCCTACCTATAACATAACAAGACCACACGCCAACTTTCAAACCATTCCGAGAACATTTTCTAGCCACTTATAAAATAATATTTCGGACGTGCTGCGGGCGCGTGCAAGTGTGTCTGGACTCAGAACGGACAACAGAAGGAACGGGGAGGCCGGGACGGATGCAAGTTTTGATAACATGATGATGCAATGCGGATGATGACATGGCAAGATGCAACACGCAAGCGAAAGACAAGGCAACAACAAAGAATAACTGGAAGACACCTGGCGCATCGGTCTTGGGGCATTACAGCACACCCCTCCCGATCAACAGGACCCCCGTTTCAACCGTAGGAGGTCCGTTTCCTCCGTTTTGCGGTATGCCAGACCCCTCCCATTGAACAGGATCCCGTTTCGAACGTGGCGGGTCGAACACAAGGCTGTTTCCTCCGTTCTGCGGTACGCCAGGCCTCGTTTCCATCGGTTGTTCCATCCAAGCCCTCCCGATGAACACGACGACGCATTCCGTTCTGACCCAGCCGGTTGGCTCCCCATGAACACGACGACGATGTTTCTCCGTTCTGACCCAGCCATGTACACGAGCCCTGGTCGTACTTATGCGCGAGTAGGCGTTCGAGACCCTGCCCGTACGTACGTACGTACGTGGCCGTATATTCTTTCTTGCACACTGGCCGCTGTAGTACATGTACATGCTACGTGCGCGCCTCTACTATGACACGTGTGCGCCTCTACATCGACCAGTATGTACATACACATTCGCGACCAGAATGGCAACGCTACGTACGGTTCGACCAGGTGGGTCCCGACTGTCACGCACTTCCTTGCATGCGAAGATGTAGCTGGTGGGTCCCAGCAGTCAGGAGGGCGAATTGTTCTTTTTTTCGAACGGACTTCCTTGCGTGCGAAGATGTAGCTGGTGGGTCCTAGTAGTCAGGGGAAACGTTTTTTTCGTGAAATACGGTGGCCCGTCCGGTGGGTCCCCGCTGTTAGGTGGAGGAATAATTATTTTACGCGTAATAAGGAGGCACTTCCTTGCTGCGGCCGTGGACCCAGCTGTTAGCCTCTTCACGTACAGTCCACGTCCGATGGAAGCCATTCCTTGACCATGTTGACCACGCCGCGCCGAGAGCACTAGGGCGGTGGACGACGGCGAGGCCTAGGAAGGGGACGACGCGGAGCCAGGGAAGACGCGGCAGTGGATGCCCACGCGTAGAGGAGTATGAGAGTTCACTGGTTCGCTGCGGTGTGAGGCTGCCGTTGCCGCAGAATAACAAGGGGTGTGGTTGAGTAGAGGGATGGCCTGGCCAGTGGTGGGAGTAGTAGGGGGCGATGAGGCCTCCGCCGCATCGCAGCCGTACACGGGAGGCAGGAGCACAAGGCACGACCGGCGCTGGTTTGGGCGGCTGGAGCAAGAAGACCAGAGGTTGAAGAAGCACTACGGCTGTTGGATCGACATCGTACGGTCACTGGAGCTAGAATCGTGCATATTGACTAAGTTGACAAAGCCCTCCGACCCCGTCAACTTAGTAGGCCCACAAGTCAGCCTGCAACTATACTGGGTCCCAGCTAGTAGGGGGAGTATTCATTTTTTTGTGCGTAATAAGGAGGCACTTCCTTGCGTGCAAAGATATAGCTGGTGGGTCCAAGCTATCAGCGGCGGTAACGTTTTTTCGCGGAATACAGAGGCCCGGTCCCAGATGTCAGGTGGAGGAATCATTATTTTGTGCATAATAAGGAGGCATTTCCTTGCGTGTGGCCGTGGACCCAGCTGTCATCCTCTCCACGTACAGTCCACTTCAGATGCATGTCGGTCACTGAAAACATCATACAGCCCATCTTCCATTATTTCTAATAATTTACAGCCTATTTGCTAATTCTTAAGGGTTTTTTGGAGCCCATATTCTTTTTGTTAGCATTACAGCTCATATTGTGGCCACGGTTAAAAAATTATACAAAATTTTACATATTTCGGTGCGGTCCGAAATATTTTTAATCCCGAAATTTTGAGTCACATTCAAACTGATTTTAAAAATAAATGTATATCAATATAAAATCCAACAAATTGTCCACGCATAAAAATCAATGCAATTTAAAATCTCAAAATGAAAAAAAGAAATTTGAAACTAATTGTCGGTTTGATGTGTTTTAAAAATGTACTGCCCATTTCTCATTACTAATAGGTCATTTCTCGGCCAGCCAAATGAAGCTCTCCTCGTCTTGAAAGATTTGCAGCCCAAGAGGCCTGACAAAGCGACTTACTTGGCAAATCACAAAAAAACTGGGTTGTGGCCGTGGACCCAGCTGTCAGCCTCTCCATGTACAGTACTTTTCTGATGGAAGTCGGTCGTTAACCACATTGACCACGCCGCGCCGAGAGCACAACGGCGGTGGACGACGGCGAGGCCTAGGAAGGGGGCGACGTGGAGCTGGGGAAGACGCGGCAGTGGATGCCCACGCAGAGAGGAGTACGAGGGTTCACTGGTTCGGCTGCGGAGTGAGGCTGCCGTCACCGCAGAATAACAGGGGGTGTGGGTGAGTGGAGGGATGGTCTGGCCAGCGGTGGGAGTAGTATGGGGGCGGTGAGGCCTCCGCGGCAGCACAGCCGGCCACGGGAGGTAGGAGCAGGTGGCACGACCGGCGCTGCTTTGGGCGGCTGGAGCAAGAAGACCAGAGGTTGAAGAAGCACTAATGTCGTTGCATGGACATCGTACGGTCATTGGAGTTAGAATCGTTCATATTGACTAAGTTGACAAAGCCCTCCATCCCTGTCAACTTAGTAGGCCCACAAGTCAGCCTCCCACTGTGGTGGGTCCAAGCTAGCAGGGGGTATTCATTTTTTGTGTGCAATAAGGAGGGACTTCCTTGCGTGCGAAGATATAGTTGGTGGGTCCGACCTGTCAGCGGAGAGAACGTTTTTTCGCGAAATACAGAGGCCCTTCCGGCGGGTCCCAGATGTCAGGTGGAGGAATCATTATTTTGCGCGTAATAAGGAGGCATTTCCTTGTGTGCGGCCGTGAACCCAGCTGTCAGCCTCTCCATGTACAGTCCACTTCCGATGGATGTCGTTCGTTGACAACGCCGCGCCGAGAGCACCAGGGAGGTGGACGACGGCGGGGCCTACGAAGGGAACGACACGGAGCCGGGGAAGACACGGTAGTGGCTGCCCACGCGGTGGAGAGTATGAGGGTTGACTGGTTTGGCTGCCGTCGCCGGAAAATAACAGGAGATGTGGGTGAGTAGAGGGATAGACAGGCCAGGGATGCGAGTATATGATGGGGCCATGAGGCCTGCCCGGCACCACATCCGGCCACGGGAGGCAGGAGCAAGCGGTTCCGACGGCGCTGGTTTGGGCGGCTGGGGCAGAAAGATCAGAGACTGAAGAAGCACGATTGTCGTTAGATTGACATCTAACGGTCTGACGCTGGTAGAGTCGATTGTTGACTAAGTTTTTTTTTTTGATAAACCTTGTGTGTGCATGAACTTAGTAGGCCCACAAGTCAGCCTCCAAATCTGTGGCAGACAACATAGATCCCATTTGCTATTTTTTAATAATTTGTAGCCTATTTGTTAATTCTTAAGTCTATCCCTAATAATAATAAAGCACGGATTGACTCTGTGGGTTCATCGTCACAATACATTTTCTTTCAGTGTATTTACACTTTCAGTTTGAATTTAAAACATATACATAAAATGGTACTAAAGCGATGATCGACCACGGATTTGCTTCTTCCTCCGTAAATTTCGTCCCTCAAACTCGCCGGCGCACTGGCCCAGCGCGTACACTCGAATGGATTCTCGGCCCAATAACAAGCGTGTTCCCATGAGCCACCCAGGCGGACATCCAAGGAAAACATAAAAAGAAAAGGCACCGCGCTGCAAGAATTCGAACACGTGACCTCGCTAACCTTGAGATGGAAGTCACGCCATTCTAGCCAGCTGAGTCTGCTACTTGATGTGAATAAAGCAAAGTTATCTCTTAAGTGTAGACTACAACCAGACGTGGAGGTTGTGGGCCAGCTGAACATGCAGGTAGCCATAATAAGAATCCTAATTCAACTTAGCTACATGTACAAGTCTGTAGAAAAAGTACCTATGTTTTCGGTTCATTTCGTACGTACATATTACAAGCTACATTGTTTCTCAGCTGCAAAAAAAGGTCTTCTCTATTAAGCCGTCAGCAACAAGAATGGGCTCTGCTGGAAGTCACGAAAAAGAAGCGCCGAAAAGTAATACTTCGCTAGGGATCGAGCTTATAACTTCCCGTCGAGTATAAGCTGCAACAATGAATTATCGTTAGTCCCATATTGCTCCCTTAAACTTATTCACATAAATTTATATACGCTTTACCCAGGATCCATGAGACATGGATGTTGAATTTATTGGGACAGAGGGACAAAACCTACTAGATTATATGTTGGCTAAATTAAATAGAATTTGTGAGGCGTTTGTGGTGGAATTAAAAGAAGAGAAGAGAGAGACCATCGGATTATATGTTGGCTAATTATGATGAGATTCATTAGACACGGGAGAGACTAAGGTGATCCATGATGGAACGAGTGGGGGCTCTCCGATTAAATCTAGACGCACATATTTGAGGGAGAGAGTGGGATCATGAGCCCATTTGGAGATTAAATTGGTGCTTCATGCATGCAGTCAACTAATCAAACTTGATTCATGAATCGCATGACCAAAGGGTGGGTTCATGGGGAGTACATCGCCTGTTCTGTACCAGTCGTCTTGAAGGGAGATTGTGGGATTTGTGAGTCCATGGAACAAAGGTTGCAGATTGCCTAGCAGGATATAGTCGTATCATAGCACGACTGTGTGGTTGGATCTAGGACCTTCATGTATACAGAAAGTCTTACATCTAAATTATAACCGTGTTACTATGGAATAAAAATCATATTAAACCCGTGAAAAAAGCCAAGTAGTTATGCTTCCCCTTAATATTTATATCCACATCAGTGGTCATGTATATTCTACAAGATGTGATTTATTGGCCACATAATTCTTAGCTTTTGTTGCATCATATTTGCCGAACAATGAATAAAATGACATATCTTCTATATTAATTCCTCAACAACTTTTGTTCCACTCTATTTATACAGTGGAAAATTAATCATCTATAGCGGTGCTATAGTGGTTTTAGCAGGCAAAGGTGCAAGCATTTTCTATTTTTATCATTTTCTGCCCAGGACCACGGTCAAAAAGTTCAACCTTATTTTGCATATTTCGGAGGAGTCCGAACTTTTGTAATCCCGAAATGATAAACATTTTTTAAGAACTTATTGATTTGCCAAAAAATCGTTTTGTTTTTGTAAGAAAATAAGACATGGGACAATTGAGTTGGTTTAAGGGAAAACCAGTGGTAAAAAATCAGCGCTGGGAGGGAAACAACAACAAAAATAAGGATGTAAATATGAAAAGGGAATTTTATGTATTTTCAATATAATGATACATGTATATGAACTAGTAAAATGATAGGTAGAGATTAGAAAACGGACGTAGGAATGCGTTTCAAGAGGAAAATAGAACTGGGCTGTGTGTTTGATTCAGTAAAAAAAGTGTCTGCGGATGTTGTAAGACAAAATATAACTAACACTGGCGGGCCAGAGGCCAGTAGATACCTGCTGGATCTTTGTGCCCCGTTGCTTGTCATGGGTTGGGCCTGTTAAAAACAAAACCAAGCCTAGGCAGTCTACAGCCCAGTTGAAACTTGCTCGGCCTAAAAAAACAAAATATGTGCTCAATAAACGAGAGCTACAAGTACAGACTGATAACTGGGATGCAGCAGGGATATTATTTTTTCATTGTGATAATAAGAGCATGCACTTGTTTCGAAAAATATGGAGAACTGGGAATTCAAACGGCAGGTGCTTATGCTACCCATCAAATAAAAACCAGGTGCCTGAAAATTCATTTCGAAACAAATGATTCAGCTTTATATCCACGTCAACCCTCGGCATGATGGTTGGAAGCAAATGCCAAGTTCATACCAAAAGATCGTTAACAACAATACCAACTTGCGGACGACAACTAGTACAAGTACCAATACCAAACTAACTTATAATCTTTTTACTCCCGGCCCTAGTGTTGTCTGGTAGAAAATCTTGCAGAGGACTAGCTCCCGCTCCTTCTCTTGCTCCAGGTCCCCGAGGTGGTACTGGTGCATCACCCAGTTGGTCCTCTGCTGGTCGAAGTTCTTGTTGGTGTGCAGCACCAGAACCTTTTTGCTGCCCGTCTGTCGGCCGCTGACCATCACCGGCAAGGTATTGCCAGTGTTGTGCCACATCGCGTGCATGCCGCACTTCGACTGTATCTTGCGACACGTCCACGTTCCCCTAACGCCCTGGAATTGCGCTGGAAGAAATGCTTACTTAGGCCACTCAGTGTGATACATGCAGTATTGTCGAATACATGTTTTAGTGTACGTAGTTGGCATTTTCATAACATCTTTGGCATGTTGCAGTCACTTGTTTCACTTTTTATTAACTATCAAATTGTAATTGCTTCACCAGGTCTGCGTCTAAAAAGAAAAATAGAGCTATAAACAAAGGAATATGTTTGTGCAAGTAGACGGCCGATCGGTGTCTTACCTGGAAGTTTCTCAGGATGGGTGTAGCATATGCCGTGCTCGCTGTCAATGGTTGGTATGAACAAATCGATGAGAGGGTGAGATCTCGCACTGTCAGCACTCACTTTGGCCTCAAGGTGCTCGATCAGCTCCTGATCCGTGGGATTGAACTTAACGCCAGCCGGCAACACCGACCAATCCTTCTTCGACTTGCATGGGTTAATTCCAGTTATATGGTACTCAATGTATGATCAATCGACTGTTTTAAGTGAATGATGAAAGATTTCGACAGATAAGTGGTACTCAAAATCTGAAGTCCAGAATACCCGAACACGCCGCCGGGGTTCTTGTGTCACCTCACGCGCAGCGTGTTGTCACCTCAATTCAATGTGTGGACATGATGAATAATTTGACCGACGTATACTAGTACTGCTACTGTACTACTTACTAGTCGTATTTAGTGTCACATTTTAACCATAGGTTTAACTAACAAGTACGCACTTGAAGCCTAAGTGATATATATACTGCACAACATCTCCATCATCATTATCAGTACATCCTGCGCAGGTGAGTTAGGATGCACTTGATCCCAGAAAGCTATCTATCCTTCAAACCAGAGGAGTGCTTCAAACTAACAACAGTACATAATATCCAACAACAGAGGGTCGTGCTACAGTAGCAGAATACATGGCTCAGTCTACATATCAGTACGAATCAAGTTGTGCATATTTGCTGTTGGCATGAACCACATCGCCGCATGTCGGGTTTGCAAAAGCCAACCATCGCATGGAAGCTTGATGCCTTTCACACACTGAAGGTTATCTGGCAACAAGTTGTGTCGACGAATCTCTGGATATGGTGATTCATGAAACCCATGGTATGATGTGTAAACACAGTCCCCCCTGGCAAATGGAAGTTGCATAGCACGGTAATCATCGTCGGTGATATGATCGATGATTGGTTGGATGATCGGATAATTGAGCCCGAGGAACATGGAGTGGTTGCCGAGGCTATAAACCCGCCTCTAGTTGAATATGCCTGGCCCAACGAAGCTGGGATCTTTCTCGAACACGAAGCAGCCATAGCCATCAATGTCACGAACGCCCCAGGCATTGTACTGCATGTGGTTTGATGAAATGGTTTGGTCATTTTGGTACGTGCAAATGAGCATCAAATGACCACCGTCAGCTGAACGAGCGATAAACCACCACCCATCGGCTGGTATGATTTCAGGTCCTGGAATCATGAAGGCCAGCACATTTGCGTCTGCTGCAACAATTCAAATTGGAGACCAAAAGGACAAAAATAAACAATCATGTTCAGAGTATGTGTGGAATTAAGATTATTATAACAGTCACACATATCATAGACAGAGAATTGCAATGTCGTGGTCATAATCATACCCCAAGTTAAAAAAATAAGCCAATGGCGTTCATATTCTATCAATATATCATGGTTGAAACATCATGCAACAATGAGAGGAAAACAGATATAACAGGGCCTACTCATATTCTACCATAGCACTTACTACAGTTATCATATCAACTCTATTTTATAACATACGTTGTTATAAAAATCCTGGAAATGAGAGTAACATATAGCAATCATGAAGTTATACTCATAATATCTATTCTAACAATCATTAGATACCAATTGTTCTCATATCAACTCTAACAATAACATGTGTGGTCATAAAAATCTAGGAAATGAGAGGAACATATAGCAATGATGTGGTTATAGGCATACTATACATTCTAAATTTGTAACAATGAACAGGCAGTCATATTCTTAAGGTAAAGATGAGATGAGATAGAACAATTACACGACGATAGATTCCACCAGTATAGGCAGCCAATCTATGCGTCGACCGCATAAACGATGTCATCATGCACTATAGCATCAGACAGAAGTGTTGGGTAAAGAGGATCGACGATGAGCCATAACCATGTATGGCGACCGGATTCCAGATAGACTAATCCCATGTTGAACACGGCAATGATCTTGTAATCCATGTAGTCTTCTGATGGTGTGGGCACTTCGCATATTACAACCTTCAGCAAATAGAGGTCGAGCCAAAAGCTCGACGCGTCTCATGCGTAGTAGGTAGGAGTGTCCGACGGGCTGCGAGGCTCGATGGCGGCGGTATCCAAAGATGGAAGGGTGATCTCTCGCTGGGTGTAGATATCCACGAGACGCCACGGACTACCGGATTGGTGGATGAGGATGATCCAGTTGGCCTTCATGCCCGCCCAGTAGTGGCCGCGAATGAAGGGCAGGTGGACGGGTACTGGTAGCATGTCGAGGGGCACCACGGCAACCTCCGTAGGATCGTCAAGTCTGTGTCTGGGCCACCTACGAGGATCGGGCATCAGCAAGCAGGGTGTCTTGAAAAGAGCCGACCGGTTGCAGACGAGTAGAGGTACAAAGACATCGAGCATGTGGCCAGACGGACGGTGCTGGGTAGGTACATACGATTACAGATCTGCTCCAAGAGAACATCGGGGAGGGAATTCCAATCGCGGCTCTGCGTGTCAGTCGGTTCTGCCATTGGGGTTTTAGGTGCCTGTGAGCCAGCGGGGAAGTGGATTCGGGCGGGCGAGCAAAGAAGCTTCTCCTCGTGTGGCCGAGCAGTGAGCGGGGGGATATGGTACGCGCGAGCTACCAAGGAAGATAGCGCGGGCGGGCAAGCAGAGAGCGGTGGGAAATGATGTGCGGCCGACGATGGGGAAGAGAGGAGGAAGAAGAGTGGAAGACGGGGAAGAAAGTGCATTAAATCTCAATTCTACTACTACTACCAGGATATACCGTCCTTTGGAGTGTAAATAGTTACACCGATGACATATGTGTCTACCACAAGAGGGCCCATATGTCAGTTAATGGAGGACAGAAGCGTGCTCTACTGGCAAACATGATGGCAATACTGGGTAAGGCTGATTTAGTAACACCAACACGCTGGTTCAGCTTATTAATTAAGTGCCCCATCTGCTGCAGCGTGTATTGTCACTTCACTGTGAAGACTAGTTGAATAGTTCTCTCTGACCGATATGGGAAATAATGGATCGCGAAGACTTCCTTTCTACATTATCCCTATGCCTCTACGCTCACTTCACTCATTTTGCTCCGTACATAGTCACTTGTTGAAATCTCTAGAAAGACAAATACTTCGTATTTGGGAACAGAAGGAGGATTTTACTCCGTATTTGGGAACAGATGGAGGATTTTACTCCGTATTTGGGAACAGAGGGAGTATCACCATATGGAGGGAACATAGGAAGCTTGAAATATGAACATGTCAATGGGAGGGAGTAAGCCCCATGCATGCATGCATGCAACATGCAACACTCACGCGTACACATGGATGCACACAACACTCACGCACCCATGCAGCACACAGCACACGACGCAACACACACACTCACGCTCAAGTGCTCAACCTACTCCCTACGTCCATGAAAGACTGTACATTTAGAGATTTACACATTGACCAGGGCATAATTAACGCCCAAAAGTAGCAGACTTATGTGTGCATGCGACCATTGAGAGAAGAAGATTAAATAAAGGTCGTTGCATCCTGTAATTAAGGATAGACATGTAGCCTATACCTAGAGCACAAGTTGGTGCATTAGTCAATCAATATCGATTTAGATTAAAGGCTAAATGCATTGGAAGTGTAGATGTACTACACTCTTTGTTTTTTAGCAGATTTCTTTGCTCTGCCAACTGACAAGTGGGACCCAGAAACCAGGTGACAATTTAACCAGTCAACAAAGTGCCACGTTGACTATGTGGCCGGTCAGTAGGGTGCAATACGGTGCTCTACGATGAGCTAGTGATCGTATAATCACCGCAAAACTATATATAGTGACCGTAAAGAGCGTATTGTTACATACGTTGACGCCAGTGTATTTTTCTTGTTTCAAATTAAGCCATATTAACCAGAAAGGACGCAGTACGGACTAGTACTAGTACTGCTTTGATGTGTCCCGTCAACTCGCCCAACGAGGAGAAGCTTGCTTACTACGCCTCTCCCTCGCCCACGCACGCAGTGGTTCACAGGATGAGGAGAGGGTTTTGACCACAGCGCCCTCTCCCTCTCCCTCACCCTCGTGGTGGACATGCAGCAGTTCAATCGGTGTCAGATTGCCAGAAGCATAATGTGTAATGTAGTATCATCATTGTTGGACCTTCCGAAGAGGCGAAGAGCCAAGTGCAAGGTTCACACGAGTACGAACTGATGAACCTCCCGAAGAGGCAAAGAGCCAAGCGCAAGGTTTTATAGGAGTTGTCATCCTAGTAGGAGCATACTACAACTATAGCGAACGATGCTACTGTATGATGCCGCCACGTCACGTATATCCAAAGTTGTGCCACCTTTTTTTCTCAAAGAGCGTGTTGGAGCCCGTGCAACAACCACACAAGTTGCACGTACACATAACACATTTACTAGTAATAAATTCTAAAGGACAAATGCCAGTATGCCACACAAGTTCATCTCCAATTCATGTGATAAATTTGTGCATGACTAGTCTACATATATTCACAGTGCTACTATTCACAATTTACCGTGCTCCACTTACACGTTATAGATGGGCTACATGTCCTCCTCCAGGTTCCAGTCCCAGGTGTTCTTCATGGATGGCACGATCCATAGCGGTGGGCAACGGGAATCATTGTCGCAGCTTTCTAGTCCGGCTCCACACGATGGAGACTCATCCAAGCTGAAGCGGCATAAATCAGGGATAGCGTGTCCCAGCATGTCGTTCATCCAGCGGTGCGCACTGAAGACACAACCATGCTTCATGAACGGCAGGCCTTCTGTGTCATGCACGGAAGGTGGCATCCGCTTCACAATGGGGTAGCTGTCCCCAATGAAAAGCGAGTACTCTCCAAGAGTGTTCCTCAGCACCCACATAGCATCACGGGGGTCGAACTCGGCATCGTTCATTTGGTACACACAGCATCTCAGATCTGGACACATGGTGATGTACATAGTCAAGGTCCATGCATAATAATGTTGTGCTCAAATATGGCGGTCAGTAATACTGTGCAGCAAATAGTACTACTCCAGTATAGAGGAAGTAAAATAATCGGCTTATTATATATAGGCACTCTTGGCTACATGGATGAGATAGTAAGACATGGGAAAACAAAAATGGTGGCATCTAGTGGGTAAAAAGTACTCCAAGGTAAAAAGTACTCCTACTAGTATGTAAGTAGAGTACTAGTACAACAATGAAAGAGAAGGCGAGAGGGTTAAAAAATGGAATACTTGGGTAGATGGTGACGGTCCGATCGTGGTAGATTGTGTGACCTTGTTGCACATCAGTGGTACCATGGGCAACGACTGCTAAGATAGTTGATCCCAATATGCCAAAGTCAGCTGCAAGGTTCCAGGTTCAACCGAATTACGGATGCAAATGCACATCTAGGATTGGCGATCTTATTTTGATCGCGGGATGACTGGTCCCTGCAAAATAATGGAGTACCTTTAGGGATGCAAATGATGGTTGGTGCATTCCGTTTGTAATCTCCAATACCGTAGGATGGCAACCAGATGAAACAAGTCCCCTGGCTTGTCACCACAAAGATGAGTCCTAGATGGCGCACGGCGTCTTTGAATGTGTAGGGGTACAAATCTGCCGCCGCCAACATGCACCAGCCTCTGTCGTTACTGCCTCTTGCATTGATGGCAATCCTTATGTCGAACACCGTGATGAGATAGTAATCGTCGTAGCCGCATCACTTTGTCGGCGGGTCCGCAATTGCTATCTTCTTCAATCTCATGTAGGCATCATCATACATATTCAAGCCCAGCCAGTCCGGAAGGCCGATCCCAATGGTGGAGAAGGGGTCTACCCGAACGGCCGCACTGTTGTGGATGTTGTGCAAAATGATGGTGGTATCCGGCCGGAGGTATGCAAGCCAATCTTCGTTGGAACCGACCTAGACCTATATATAAGACGGCGGGCAGCAGAGAAATTACAGGATGGAAATGGAATAACTAAGTACTACATGATCAAACTCCATTACTGACCTGCTCATCGGACAAAATTCGACTACCTCTCAACGTCGGCAACACTAGCGGAGTCAACGTGCAACCATGGCCAGGGAGTGGTGGACTGTTCAAAGGATTGTCCCATAGAAGAACCTTCTCCTCGAGGACGCATGGAAGACCAACAAGCCTGGCCTTTTCCCAAGCCTTTTTAAGCACCGTCTTGAAAAAGTTGGTGCAGGAAGCACCGAGTCTTGCGGCGGTGAGGACGTCGGAGCGGCATGCGATTTCTCCTAGAGGATCGTCGTCCAAGGTCTCCTAACCCTGACGAGGAGGAGAACCGCCTGGCGAATCCATGGGAGCAGCGACGAACTGCCTTCTCTTCGGGGGGAGGGGAACTGGCGAGGAGGAGATAAGAGCGTAGTAACCGCAGGGCCTCGTCCCTTCCAACTGTAGATCGTTCCTTAGCGAAGGGGTGAGGCTATTATTTACTACTAGTACTAGCATTATGGGACGTTATGGGATTGCATTATGCTGTAAATAATAGCAGTAGTAAGAAATTTTTGGCACTACCTAGTAGTTTTTGGCGTGGATTAAGAAATTTTGGGTATGTTTTTGCTATTTTTTGTACACGCCAACTAGTGTCAAAAAACGTCTTGCATTATGTGATGGAGGAGTATATACTCGTACTGTAGCAGTACTAGTACTACTTTCTCAACTAGTAGTGCGATGTACTGTACTTCTAGTATAGTGCACCAGTTTTGAACTCTTGAATCTCTGGGCCAAGGAGCTACAGTTGGAAGTGGAGGGTACTACATACTGTTCTCTAGAACCATCGTTGTACTATCAATGCAGGGAAAGTACACCTGCGTAGTGGCCTAGTGGGTACTCTCGGTGCTCTATTTAGCCGCTCCTCTCACGTAGCTGGCCTACTCGGCCGCTCCTCTCACGCACACACTAGCAGCCTGTTTATCAGCGACGGTTACTGCGGGGGAAGAACATTTGAGTTATTTGATACATCAAGACTAGGCTTTTCACTTCCATTTGTGGAGGTGTAATGGATCTCGTCGAACTTTGTTAGTAGTTCCTTTTTATGAATGAGATGATGCAAAGCTTTTGCCTCCATTTCAAAAAAAACACGTCAAGAGGAATTTCTTTTATATTAGAGCCGATAGTGGAGTGAAGTCCATGTGTGCAATGCCACAAGCTACAGAGTAGTAGTAGAGCACTTTACGTACATAGCCATATTGCACAGTTCCCATTGCCCCGCCAGGCTTTTCCGGCTCCTCGGGCTTAAT
Source organism: Triticum dicoccoides (assembly GCF_002162155.2). NCBI lineage: Eukaryota > Viridiplantae > Streptophyta > Magnoliopsida > Poales > Poaceae > Triticum > Triticum dicoccoides. The sequence continues at coordinate 648,559,493 of NC_041386.1, forward strand.
TGGGAGGCGCTAGTTTATATATGCTAGTACTAGCTGATGAGGAAGCTGCAAGTGAGGTGCGGCTAGGGCGAGCACGCGAGCCACGAGATGCTGGGAAGGAAAACTCGTTCACGTGACTAGGCTATCCAGTGCACCCAGATTGTGGTGCCGCATGTCCGTTTGACTTCAAAACTCAAACTACCCATGTAAAATATTGGCTCGCAGCGAAGTTACTATTTAAAAAAGGCCGCCGTGTGTTCGGCCGGGATCGAACCCACAAAACAAGGTATACACTCCCGCGACCACTAGTAGTACTCGTTGGAGTACAACGCAACCTAGAATCGCCTTTTCTCGCTAGTAGTTCATTGTTCCTCACAAGAAACCCCTAATAATGCAAGAAACCACTAATAATGCCAAGAAACAACTACCACTTGCATACGTGGCAGACTTAAGATAAGACTACCTTATCAACCATTGTACATGCTCTTACCAACCAGCCCTACCAAGAAACGACTACTCTACAAAGTGTCGTTGTAGGCACGTTTCAACCCATGGCCCTGTTTGGATACATTTTTTGTCAATCTAACCCTGCCATCCAAACACCACTTTGGTTAGAGTTAGTTCAGGGTTAGAATCTAACCTCTGACTTAGAGTACCCAAACAGGGCCCATGTCGCCCATTAAGTCAACGCCTTCTATTCGACCGGGCGTTATGACTTGTGGGACCTACATGTCAGTCTGCACAAAAATCCCCGAGTGACCTCCTACCTCCGGCCCGTCCACCTAGTCATCCTCAGCCATGGGACGCAGCTACTGCCGCCGGCAGAAGGCGAGGTCAAAACCACCGTGGTGCGGAGCCCATCTTGCGGAAGCCCAGATGCTAGCTCCATCTAGCGCTCGTGGCCGCTAGCTAGCCAAGATAGCTCCGTCCAGCTGCTTGTCTGCAAGGTTTGCTAGCTAGATTGGCATGGCGGCGTGGCGGCTTGCTCGCGCGCGCCGCAGTAAGGCCAGCCATCTGGCTCGAGCGAAGGCCAGCGCGGCGGCTTGCTCGCTCGTGAGTCACGCTCGGGCTAGCCTGCCAACCCGTGCGGCGGCCAGCGCGGCGTCCGGCCCGTCCGGTGGAGCGGCGGCCAACTCGCTCATCACCGGCACCACTGATGAACACGCATCAGTACTATTTGAAGTAATGTTCAGGAAAAATAATGATTTGAGGGGGAATAACAGGATAGAAGGTCAGATGTGGGTCCCTCCTGTCAACGGTCAAACAAAATGTGTTGGTTTAAGCTACCTCGTCAGCATGGACGTGTGGGCCAACCCTGTCATAAATGGGTTTAAACTAACCTAATCGGTAGGTAGTAGTTTTTGGCGTGGATTAAGAAATTTTTTGGTATGTTTTTGCTATTTTTTGTACAATAGGTTCTTCCTAGGGCTGTTTGAAAGTGGTAGTTTTTTGTTAAATACTCTACATATTGTAAGCAGGAGTGAAAGTTAAGCTTTGGAACCCAATAAGCACGGCTAGTTACATAGTGCATATGTGTACATGATTGAGAGTAAATATCAACCATGAGTGACTAATATCTTGATGGAAAACTCGAAACTATGGAATACTAGGGAAAAAATTGCATGGTTGGAAATACTAGCAATGTTCATGTGCGTTGCAATGAATCATAATTAGAATAATACTTATTCACAAACTTGATACAAAACACTCTAATTTTGATATACATATATCACTAGAGATATATTATGTTTCAATTAGAATATATTCCTTGGGCTATTTTGGTGAGGTCAGGGAGGGATGTGGTTGGTTTTAAGATACTAATTATGGGGTTTTCTGCAAATTGGTAGACAAGTGGGATGTTTGTGAGAAAAGGCAACAACTTACCTCACAGTCATTAGATGTAGATCTAATGGTCACAAACGACGGATGGCAGACACACCATCATCACCAACTTAGTCTTATGTAGGAGTACTAGCAAGATCCGTGCATTACACGGAACATCAAGATGCATTTTTTTTATAAAAACACTCGTTGTGATTGACCCATGCGGGAGTAATCCCATGTGTAAAAACTAATGATATCTCGAGAAATAGGATATAAGGTAAAGAAGAGTGGGGCGTGGTGGTGACTAGTGGTCGGTCTAAGCGGAGGCATGGGGATTGACGACGCCTACATCGGCCACCAGACTAGTTTGTTCCAGAGGCTTCCTTTCTTAATTGCTCAAAAATGAGGTTGTTGGAGACAAGGATGAACAAGGGAAGGCCTTGTCTGCAAATGTGGAGAGGGTGTGGGTATCTTTTAGTTTAATCTCCATCAGTCAGATATAGATCGGACGGTCTATATTGCAAGATGGCACGCGTACCATCATCACCAACTCGGTTTTTTATAAGAGAAGAAATATAAGTATGGAGATACCAACGTATTATCGATACTTGTTTCCGTAAACTAGCATCTACATTCTATTCAATGCCTCAGCATGTGAGGCCTTAGCACAATGACTTCTCGACTGTGTAAAACAAAGGTTTTCCCGTCGCCGATAAGTAGGGGGTGATGGCGATGCGCTTTTTGGCTTGCTCTAGTCCTAGTAGTCATACTAGGTGGTCTAAGCACATGTAGATTTATTCTTTTTCACGTCTCGTGTTTGCCGTACTGCCACGAATGTTGATGAATAGACGGTAAGTTATTCACGGGGAAACCCTTGTTGAGCGTGTTCGCGCGCACGTGCGAGAGAGAGAGAGAGAGAGAGAGAGAGAGAGAGAGAGAGAGAGCGTGTGTGATATGTCTAGAGATTGAGGCAATGATAACAGATTCTTTGTGTCTATCTGTGTGGAGGATAGAGAGAGACATGTACATGGGGCTTTGTGTTGTGTAACGTGGAGACACATATACATAATTAGAGAGTGAGTGTGTGAGATACACATGCGGACATGGGGAGAGATGAGGATCCAGATTAATGGGTGTTTGTGCGTGCGTTTGTGTGTGAGAGGGAGTGTGCGTATGTGGAGTAGAGAGACCACTAATGATGTAAACCTAGTATGAGGGAAGGGGGAATGGTGTGACATGTATAGTAGCGGGATAGCATGGGTGCGGGCGGGGGGAGTAGACTATTTGGAAGAGACATCGTTGTGTGTGGGAGAGGGTGTGAGAA
>NC_041386.1:648562843-648576389 GCF_002162155.2 Triticum dicoccoides
TGTGTCCATAAATGGCGTATAGATAGGGAGACAATGTTGATGTTGTTTGAAATTGGCCTATGTACGGAGACGCAAGGGAAGCGAGTCATCATGTGTGTGATAGGGACTTCATGAGAGATCTAGAATAGAAGGTGTAGAGAACAATGTGTGAGATCGAGAACGATGATACATTAGGGAGCTATGGAAAGAGTCACGACATATATGTATACAGGGAGGAGCTAGGGTGGGTCCGCATGTGGGAGAGATAGAAAGAGGAGAGTGGTGCACAAGGAGACAAAGTGTGCTTGTTTTGCAGTCGGGGTGGTGTGTGAGGTGAGTGTGCGACAACCACATAACTAGGGAGATAGACGTTCGGGGGCGACATTTTGTGTGTATGGGAAAGATACACTCTACATAGTGCGTGTGCTTGGGAAAGAGAGATGCCGGGAGACCTAGCTAGAGAGTGGGGGAAGAGATGTGTGCATGCCCAAGAGACAAAGTTATAGAGACCTATATTGCGGTCCGGACTTTAGAAGAGAGAGGGGTGTTAATCTGCTCGTGTGTTGGTGTTTGGGGGAGATAACGACTTCTGTGTGTGGGGGCGACGAGGGGGGGGGTTGGCTTCAGATAAAGAGTGAGGTGTGTATATTTGAGGGACTTTCGCGTAATTGAGATATACATGGTCAATAGTGTGTGCACTCAAGGTTGATCAATTTGTTTCACAGTTTGCACTATGAGATAATGATACTTTTGAACATGCATGATATACTTTGATGTACCAGAATTACAAACCTAAGATTGGAATTTTGGAATTCGACTCCATCATTAGCTTTTGTAATTCATTTAAACGGAGGTACATTTTTAAGCCGGGATTTCGTGATTTCAAATTCACATATCAAACCTAGAGATATACACATACGGGCATGTTCAAACTTTATAATCATCCACTTTATTCATACACATACACAATTTTGCTTTTGTCATGATATTTGGGATAAACAAATTTGGAATTTCATTTGAATTGGACCATATGATGGTATTTGCTTGTAGTAGCTCAATGATCCATATTTGAATTGAATGGACAATCTAAGTTTCGAGTTGGAGACATTGATTTTCAAAACTTGCACTTTTTTGCGTGCAAAACAAACAAATTCTCGGTCATGATATCATAGTCGGTCGTACAAGAGCAGAATATAATTTTAGGCGCCAGAAGCTTTCAAACATCCCGCTCACATCGAAATATCTCGCGCCCGAAAGTTTAGCCCTACGATATTCTTGTTTTACCCCTGCCACATGAACGGAAAAGGGCTGCTTTGGTAACTCCATTTGTTTCCCCTCTTTACCCCCAACATTCTTCCCTAGAGCCCCTCCCCCCCCAACCATGGCAAGCCGCCGAATCTAGTCCTCCGCCGCAGCGGTGGACCTCACACACCGATGGATCTACCTTCCGCACCTTGGAACCCCCAACTGCCAACTCACCACTTCACCGGAGCCGCTTCAGCGACTCGCTTGTACACCGCTCCAGATCTCCTTGACAGCCATCATGGTCCACCACACCGGATCTGCTTAACCGGCGCCCTCGTCCACCATAGTGTAGGCCCTTCACTGACTCCCTCCTCTGTCCCTTCGTTGGCCCTTCATACAAGCCCTCGTCCGCCGCAACAGATCTGTCTCATCGAAAGCACTGTACAACGTGCCCGCCGAAGCCTTCGTCCACTGCACCGGACCCACTTCACGGACGCCATATTCAACTCCACCGGCCCTGCTTTACCGACACCACAGCCTCATCAGGTTATTTCGATCTGTACTCCTTCGGTTTTTCTCTTTATCGTGCAACTATTCACTTACCACAGATGAGCTTTCTTGTATGTTGACAGGCGCCGCAACCGTAGCACCGGAGCCGCTTCAGCGATGGCGACAACCGGCCCAAACTCAACCGCAACACGAGCACCACCGATGATCCTTAGCTATCAAGTCTGCCAACAATACCCATACGCCGCCGAGAATCAGGTACTATTATCCAACGGCCGGCGCCTACGTTCACTTTCTTAGCATAAGCACCGCACCTTTGAATTTCTTCAGGGCATCATTCAGTTTTTCATGAGACGCATTATTCTGCTTGCACCTGTAGGGCCATACTTCTGGCAGTGAACATGTTACATGTGCTAAATTACATACCAGTGCACATATAGTTAATATGCTTTAGTTTTGTCCTAAGTATTACTGTACTTCCTAGATATCACTGCCTACTATTTTACTTCTTGCATGCTATATATATGATAATGGTGTTGTTCTGATGCCACCTGTTGGTTCCATCAGACTGCTTCATGTTCTCTATGCTTAATTACACATCAACAAACTAGCATGTGGTTCCGCTGGTTTTTGTTCATTTTACACTACATTTTCTGATGCTAGTTATTACATCACTGCTACGATCCTCTGTTCATTAATTTTTTGTGTGTTCTTGATCTTCCCAAGTTGCCTGACTAATTTGATGCTTCTATTAATTATGGAGCTGCCAACCCCATCAAGCAAAATATTTGTTCTTTGGGGGCTGGCACCTCGAACAAGCATAAAAATAGAGGGAAGCAGATATATTGTTGTGTATGCACACACCCTTCTTTCATTAGTTTAGATGAACCATTGATGATCAATTCAAACCAGTGCATGCGATTAAAATTAATTTTACCTAAATAGAGGGTGCAGAATAAACTTCAACAAGTAGATTTGCAACCACAGGATGCTGACGATATCTTCAAAGAACATTGCAACAGCAGTGAGGCTTCACAGCAACATATGGTAAGCCAATGTGTTTTAGTACATGTGAAATGTAATGCGTGTGGGCTGCTTTCTTGGCTTGTGCCCTCAACCTGTAATCCTGCAGAAGAACAAATAGTTCAGTTGTCAGCTTTGCTGTATTGCTTGATTCGAATGCTTTTTTGTTACTTGTTACGCTATACCTGAGTTGGCCAATATGTCAGCAGTGCCTGTTGTACTATCGTAAAGAAATGCATGCCTAGTTCATTTGAGTCCTTAACTTTTCCTCTGAACTTCATCACAAGACTGTCTTCGTAGTTTATATGAGGCCACACTGTTAAGTGCTTTCTCAGATTATTTCAACTGCTTAGATGCCTTGCAACTTAAATATAGCGGTGGTACAATCCCTTTCAACTAGGGATGTCAACTGGGTCCCGTTTAGTCCCGATTAAAGCCCACTATTGGTATGATAGTTCAAAAGAGTTTTTGTTTTTTCAGGAAAATGAACCGGGGAGCTAGCAAAAACTAACTAGATGGGACTGGCGGATGTCGTTTATTTGCCACTTACATCCCTAGTTTCATCTTACCATTTTAATTTCTTTTCGGCTGATGCTGCTTCGAACCATTTAAATATAGCTAGCCATGCTCAGCAATAATTCGTATGTCGTTTACAATGTAAGCTTACTGCTTGGACCATGCGATAACTATCTCTTACTTATGTCCAGCGAAAACCATTCAGGATGCCGATCACACTAGGACACAATGTACAACCCCAGAATCTATTTGTGGAAGCAGTGCGCGATCCATGTTACCAGATGGTAGCAGTTCAGAAGCAACACCGCCGGAGAGCAGTCTGAGCACAGATATTATAGTTCTTGAGGCTCTACTAGAGGCAGAAAGAGATGGTGTGGCTGCCATGAATGAGGTAATCTCGATCTTGAAGCTGGAAATTATGCAATTAGCTGCATGCATTATGCAAGCAACCCAAGAATTGGAGGAAGTAAGAATGTTGCATTTGAAGACGGAGGAGGTCCTGCTGCTTCTGCTATCTGAAGCCCAGGGTAATCCCAGTTCTTCTTTAGATAGCAGTTGAAATTGTCATTAGATTATTGTACTTGCATGTTGTGTCATGTCTCTGAATGGATTATGTTGTAAGACCCCCTATGTTGTCCATGTGTTGTAATGATCCGAATTTTTTCGGCGAGGTAATCCTCAGTACTTGTATGATTGACATAAGGTGAACTGTTTTTCGTGTGAGCATATTGTATTGGATGAAATAACTGTTTGACTCAAAGTGTATCCAACCTACTGAATTCGAAGATCACGGCATTTCTAAATCATAATCATATATAAAGGTGGAATAAATCTTTGTTGTGGTTTTGAAGAAATAAATAACAAAACATAGAATTATCTGTGGATATTCGTAATCGAATAAAAATTGGATTTGGATTTAGTTGCCAGGGCCCAAGGCAAACGTGAATGCTAATTCTCCCAAGTTTTGAACGAAGCGGCTAAACACCCACTATCATTTGTGGGCTGCCCGAAGCAAGTGTTTGCGAGGTGGAAATTACTGTCTACCCCTGACACTTGACATCCTTATCGACCGGATTTACACTGTTGTCGATAGGGGTAGACTAGTAACTTCAATCAGACGTGACACGACGGCCTCTGAGCCCATTCAGACACGGTGGGCGCCAAACGTGGGTGGCAAAACACATTTGATTCAAGCTCGTCCGAAAGACATGTGTCTCTCCCTCCATTTCCCCATTCATCCACGGTGGGCGGCAAAACAAACTCTCCCCGTCCGAAATCGATGTAGGCTAATATTTTAAATAGGGGCAGATGTGTAACTTCCCTCGGACGTGACACAACCGCCCTACCTGTCAGCCCCGTTCATACACCATGGGCGCCAACCATGGGTGGCAAAACACCCTCTCCTCGCCCGAAATCATTACCGGCAAATATTTGGGAGATGCGAGATTACCTTCCTATCCCCAACCGACGTGATGTCCGAAATTTTAAACGGGGGATAAGTTCATAACTTTCCCACATTTAAGACAAGCGCATCCCAAAGTTTGAGATCCCCCCTCCCCCTCCATTTCCCCATTCATACGCGTCGGCGCCACGACAACCTCCCCACTGCGGCCAGCCTCCTCCGTCCGCCAACCCATCCTCCACCTTGCCGGAGCCGCTACCCCTACCCCGTCGTCCACTTCAAGAGATGGACGTCTCTCATCCACGGCGCCGGACCAGGATCCTTTCATCACGTCATCTTGCTTCATCGGCGGCGGCGTCCACTTTGTCGTTGCCGCTCCTATGACCGCCTCGTCCACGGCAACAGGATTTATCCCCCAACCCGGCCGTCTACCATCTAAAGTCTTCTTCCCCGCCGCCAACAGCCATCGCACCTGCAGCACCCTCAACGTATCAACAGGGGCCTACACGGTGTCGCAAGAGAGGTGGTACTCTTCCATATGTGCTTAAGTTATTGATCTCACCCGGAAAATAGATCTTAAATTGTTTACTGTACTTTTCTTGTCTGTACCAAATCGTAGTGGCTAGTTGAATGCAAACATTGGTTGCGAAGTAGCTTTGTCCGGTTTGCACCTTCAGATCCGCCATGTCACGGTCACTATACTTGTAAAGCTTATGGTTTCCCCCCTTTATATTCACTACCATCATCGTAGGTGCTTCACTACTTCGTGTCGTGCTAGCACTGCTCCTCAAGACCTCAACCCATCAAGCGAAACAACATGCCACTCATAATTCCAGAGCTTACGTGTTGAAATACGAATCTGATATGATGCTCATATTACTAAAACAGTGAACGTTTAATTGGTCACCTAATGTTACTATATTCGTTTCGAAAAGCATGTGCGCCACCCACTGGTCCAGCTAGTTCCACTTTCCTGATTTTACTCTTGATGCTTAGGGTTTTCCCCTTTATCTACTCTACTATGATCTGCGTAGGTGCTTTCTGTCATACTAGCATTACTCCACCCTTCAAGCTAAACAACACAACACTCAAAATTCCAAAGCTTACTTGTTCAAATATGATTGTGATATGATACTAATATTAGTTATCAGACACATTTAATTGGTTAGCTAAAGGTCCCACTTGAGTTTCCAAATGCATGTCGCGACATATGGAGAGACAGTAGAATTGCATTTCTTTGTCACTTGTTGAGTGTATTTTCTTGTCCATACCAAATCTTAGTTGTTATTTCAAAGAAAATATCGGTTGCTAACTACCCTTTGCGCAGTTTGCAGCTTCAGATCTGCCATCCCACTGCCACGGTCAACACTATACTCATCATGCTTACGGTTTCCCCATTTTATGATGGCCACGATCAGCCTACGTGGTTCATGTCGTAATAGCACTACTCCACCCATCGAGCTAAACAAGCTTAGTTGTACAAATTCAAATATGATATTATGCTGATATTAGTAAAACTGAGAGATGTTTAATTGGTCAGCTAAATGTTCCTACTTTAGTTTCGAAATGCATGTGAGCCACATATGGAGAGACCGGAAGGAATAGTATTTCTCTGTGCGCTCTGGTTCATCATGGGTGGCCAACCGACATTGTATAGAAAGACTTGTAATATCTTCAATCTGCTTGCTCTTCTGCTCTTCTTTAAGATGATCCTCTTCTCTTGCGGTCAACTGGTCAGGTCAGGTTATTCTCCCTTAGTATATTTTGAATCTGTCAGGTCAGGTCGACTTGTTCTTCTTTACTATATGTTGAAGCTGTCATCTGCGAAGTATCATCACTTCTGGAGCTCTCATATTTTGAGTAGTAGGCCACATTATATTAATGCACACACCAAATTACAGCATGCATGGCACCTCTTAGAAGAATTGCAGAGATAGCACAAAGGGGTTTACAGGGAGGAAGTATTGGATTAGAATCACTTCCGCATTACAAAGATAATCTCACTTGTTTTATGTTTTCGTGCATGTCAGGTATTGAACATTATCAAAATGAATATGAGAATGGGCGCACGAGAGGAATATTGCGGAACAATCCACTGGCTAACAAACTTGGCATGGTGGAGGATGGCCTATCTTATTCACCCATCAAGGTGCATGCTCTAACTTGGCAAGGTTGTATTGGTTGCACATATTTTGCATCTGACCTCTTGCATTACTTCTACTTTGTTACACCATATGCTTAGTTTAAGCATCATATATGAGTATATGCCATACCTATCCATTTTCTGTACCTATTCCATGTGTCGTCATACTATGTTTTTCCAGTCAAATGTTGTTCTTTCGTAATAGATGTCCAAAAGGAAGAGGGTGATTGCAGAGCCTCAAGGAGTACAAACTAGGTATTTGGAAAAGGTAGTGATACCTATTAAATCAGATAGATCAGTAGACACAGAAGACACATGCCCAACTGTAACAGACTTTACCCCTACTCCAGTGGCCAAACCCCTATTAGAACTGCTGACAGCCCAGCATCAGGTACTGTCTATGATATCAATTCAAAATTTGAACTCCTAAATTTCTGCATGTGCCTTACCTTCTCTCTTGTATGAAAACTAATTTCAGATGAATCTCCTTGCTCAAAGGACCATAGGATCTCACAACAATACTGGGCTCTGCATTGCTCTTGTCAGTACCTCTTGCCCTTTGCCAGCATACTTACACTCATTGTTGTTTGATTATGTAGCATCACTGTAAATGTTTGCTTCTTTATCCTCCCTTTGCTTGAAATTATAAGATCTATATTTACTCTTAGATAAATGTAGAATTAACACAATGGTTATGAAGTTTTGGATTGCTCATGTAAGTACCTGTTGTCTGTACTCCCTCTGTATCGAATTAATTGTTGATCAATTGGATGTATTTAGAACTTAATAGTGCTAGATACATCCATTTGAGTGACAACTAATAACGGGCGGTGGTGGTATTACTGTACATGCATCGCGAGATAGTTAATTGTCTAGCATTACTCTGCATCTTATCTGCCTTGCCCTCCACTTTCTCCAAATTATCGTATCTAAATTTACTCTTACCAAAATGTTGAATAAAGCCAATGCCACTGCACACGTTGATGTCTGCATTCCTCTTGTCAGCACCTTTTGCCTTGTAACGTTGTACTTAATTAATTGCTATTTGATTATGTATCATTAGTATGCACCTGAGCTTCATTATCCTCTATTTCTTCCAATATTATTTGATCTATATTTACTCTTTGCAATATGTAGAATAATGGCAACGCTTATAAAGAATTTTCTTTGGGGAATTTATTGAATTATCTTTCCATCAACATGGAGAAGGGCTTTGTCCAGCCTGTGTTAACATGTAATGTCAGTTCATCCTTCTCAAGCCTTCAAACTTTGTTCTAGTATAGATTTGGATAGGCATCATTTCCTCCACTGCTGTTTACATCTGATTGGATGTTTGCAACAACTGCCAGTTTTAAATTGTAATTGTAAAAACATGTTCCTTATGCAGAACATATCCATTTATTTGCTTATATAATTGTGAAACCTGTTACGTGTCTCCTTGTTTCTCTTTTAGAGTCGTATCTCTTATGCCAGGCAGAACTTTATGAAAGATAGTGAGCCAAACCATCTTGAGGACAGCGAGATGACCCCAAGGTCCTGTCTTGATGAAGACAGTGAGTTGAAGCTACTCACCAGCAGGTGTGAGACAACCTCTATGCAATCGCTGCCTCAGTCAGTTCGGCTTCTTCAGTCTCAGCTTAAAGCGGAAAGGATTGCTTCAGCTCAGCTCCGACTTGAAGTCAAAGATGTAATGAAGATGTCAGGGGACTGCCTTGCGCACTATGGTGCCATACAGCTAGGGATGAAGCATCTATCATTGACACAACTGAGGTCTCATCAGCTTGTTTGGCTGCTTGCGGGGCCCGAGCTTCCTAGGTCTAGTGCCTTCTAAAGTGCTCTCAGTTATGTATATTCTTTTGTCGGCGCGTTTATATGCACTGGTGGCGACCTTTGATGCCCAGTGTATGTAATCCGCGGTCATGTTGTGCTTTATTATCACCGGTAGCGAACTTTGATTCCCAGTGGATGTAATATGCCATAATTTCTTTGTTGTATAGTCTAGGTTTATTCTTTGGTCGGTATGCTGTAATTTAGGCCGGAAGGTTCAGTGGATCTCAGTGTTGTTGGTCTTCAGGCCGGCCCGTTACTCATATGGGCCAAAACGTGGGCCTATAATCATCTTGGGCCATTAGCAGGTCTAAACCTATAGTAGTTTCCCGCCTTTAACAGGCCATGGGCTACATATTTACTGTACTGACACTGGGCTTCCTACGGGCCGTAGAAACAATGGGCCTTCTACGGTCCGTAGAAACAATGGGCCTTCTATGGTTCGTAGAAACAATGGGCCTTCTACGGGTCGTAGAAACAATGGGCCTTCTATGGGCCGTACCATCAATGGGCCTTAGACGGGTCGTATGATCGATTAGCCAAACATGGGCCAAAAACAGACCGCGTTATGGCCGTAAACGGGCTAGAGTTGGAGTCGTCCGTTCATGGGCCGACCATAATGGGTCATCGTTAATAGGCCGTATTTGATGACGCTATGAAAATGGCCCAACGTATTAACGGGCCACAAATGGGCCGACTGTAACCACGGGCTGAATTTGGCCCACAAGCAGAAAATGGCAGTAACGGGCCGTAAGTAACCAAATGCTGGAAATGAGCCCAAGAATAAATGGGCCATGAGATGGCCGAAAGATAACATGGGCTGCAAACGGCCCAATGGATTAATGGGTTGTTAATGGGTATAAAGTGATACACTGTTCAGTACGGGCCAGTTTCACCACGGTCCGTTAATGGGCCAAGAGTTACAAAGGGCCTCATATGGGCCGAAATACGTCATGGGCCATACATGGGCTGGAACTTAAAATGGGCTGGAATCATATTGGACGGCCCAGATGACGCTACTGGGCCTAACTCGGATAGGTCGTAACGGGCCCCGGGTTAGAGGGCTGTAAATGGGCTATATGCGAACAGGTCGTTAACAGGCTTTCCGTGGGCCGGCGGCCACCTTTTGACCAAGTCAAATGGGCTGGCCTTTTCACAGGAATGGGCCTCTGTTCGGCCGTGCCACGTGTCGACGTATCATAGGTGCCTTCGGTCCAATGAGTGGATGACATCTGTCCCAACGGTGAGCCGACACGTGTTTCCTCCAGCCAATGATGATTTTACACGTGGAAAATCCCCATTGGTCGGGGCTATTAGCGGGTTATCGGATCCAAAACTGGACCCTATAGCTTAACGGTGTTCCGTTACGGTGGATGCCACGTGTCGGTCACCCTTGACGAAAGCACTTCTGTGACGCGCGATTTATCATCATGGAAGTGGACACTTCCGTGATGATGATTTTGGTAATGCCATGTAACACTTCTACGACAGCACGGGTATGACTATCTTGATTCTGTCATAAAATTGTCATGGATGTACATGCATGACAGAAAACATGACCTACTGTGACAAACACGTATCATCACGGAAGTGTATTTTTTTTGTAGTGTGAAATTGGGTTTCAGGGCCAACGGGAATTAGTTGGAAAGCACCTTGTCGTCACGAGCTCCAACGGCTTGCATCGCGATGGTGTAGATGTTGAGGAACTCTAATGGATGGGTCTTGCCATTGTACTTCTCGCCGACGTCGGGCTTGAACATGCGGTGGGACGTGTAACGCCCCGTATGTAACTTGCCATATTTGTATTCCAACTCTTGCCATTTTCGGCACTAAGTTATGAGATTCCTCGTTGTTGGGTTTTGTCTTTGTTTTGCTTTTATCTTTGTCATGCATCTCATATCATGTCATCATGTGCATCGCATTTGCATACGTGTTTGTCTCATGCATCCGAGCATTTTCCCTATTGTCCGTTTTGCATTCCGGCACTCCTATGTCCTCCGGTGTCCCCTTTTGCCTCTTTTCGTGTGCGAGTGTTAAACGTTCTTGGATTGGACCGAGACTTGCCAATAAGACTTGGTATACTACCGGTAGACCGCCTGTCAAGTTTCGTGCCATTTGGACTTCGTTTGATACTCCAACGGTTAACCGAGGAACCATAAAGGCCTCGTGTGTGTTGCAGCCCAACACCTCTCCAAACTGGCCCAAAACCCACCTAAACCCCCTCCATCATCTAGGTCGTTCGATCACGATCGCGTGGCCGAAAACCGTGCTCAATTTGGAGTCTCCTAGCTCCTTCTATCTATAAATAGGTGCATCCCCCCAAAATTTGCGGATGAAACCCTAACCTACTTCCCCTCGCGCCGCCAGACATTTCCTCCCCATCGGCCGGACATGTCCGCCGCCCTCGCCGCCGCCATGTGTCGCCTCCTGGTTCGCTGAGGCGCCGCGCCCCACATCACCGCCGGCCCGCCAGGCCCGAGGCAGGCCCCCGAGGCCCAGTCGGCCGTCGCCCGCACCCGAGCGCCACCCCGCTCCGCCTTCGCCGCAGTTCGCCAGCTCGCCGCACCGCCCGGCTCGCGCCAGCCCCTCGCTGCCCGCCGTCCGGCCATCGCCGCCCGCGTCTCCAGCCGGCGCCGGTCACCGGAGAACCACCTCCGCCGCCGTCCCCCGTCTCCGGATCTGGCGACCCAAGTCCAGCCACCGCCTCCCTCTACTTCGGCGGCCACCTTATACTCCGACGAGAGGATCCGATCAACCTTGATCCGCGTGCGATCCAGATCTGCTGCAGTAACCCTAGGGTTGACCTCATTTTTGCCCTAAGTTTGCATTATTTTTAGCATTCTTCATCGCATCGTAACTTTGCATCCGTAGCTCCGTTTTGTGCGTGTGATATATCAAATTGTTCGTCTGGATGTGCACTTCATTTCATTCCATTGCACCATGTTCATTTGAGTTCATCTTGATGCCCTAAATGTTGTTGCAAGAGTGCTATGTAATGTTAGTTTCTGTTTCTTAACAGTTTATGAACATTTGTCATTTTTGTCATGATTAATGTGTGCCTCCTATGATCTTGAGCCCTACATGTGTTTTGTTGTATGCCATGCCATCTTTACAGGGGTGTATGCCATGTATTTTTGTGATCAATGTGGTGACTAGCACAAGCATGCAAAGTAGCTCTTGTGATGTTGTTGATTTCAGGGACTTAGAATTCTTCTAAGTCATTTCCCTGATGATATTTTTATGCCATATATTCATGTTGCTATAGAGTGATACATGCCTCTTTTAAGCATGATCAGTAAGGATGATTTTGAGATATTGTTATGTTCTATCCATCCATGGCTTTGTTTGAAATTATGGAGTACCCTAGCATGACCCAATCTTGCTCTACTTTTGCTATAAAATGTTCATGCCAGATTGTTTACATGTTAATCAATTTTGCCGAGGTTGTTGTAGTTTATCCTTGCATGCTATGAGAGTGTTCTTGCCATGGTTAGCTTATTGATCATGTCTTGTTGCTGGGTGTATGCTTAGTTTGTCATGCAATGCCTTGTGGTGAGTGCATCGAGCTCGCAAACATGCCTATGTAACTCTGTGTTTTTGCCATGTCCAGTTTTCTGCTAAGTCTGAATCTGTTAACGAAACTTGCTATTTTTACATGGTTGCCATTGTATTTTCTGATCCCTTTTGGCTTATGGTCAGTAAAGGACTTTTGTTATATGCTTTGAGTAGTTTCATGCCATGACTTTCTTTGCCATGATATGTTCCTGTAGCATGTTGTTATGTTGCTCTAAACATTGCTTCCTGATGTTAAATCCTGACATGTTATTTTCACTAAGTTTGTGAACCTGATATCTTTTGCACTTTTGCCATGCTTGTTTGAACCTGCTATTGTCTGAACTAGCTGTATCTCAGTGTTCATCTTTTGTCAAGCATCTTGAGTGGATCACTGTCATGTGCTTTGTTGCTATGTTAGAGTGCAGTAGCTTATTTCTCTTGATGCATTTAGATGGCATCGTGCTGTTAATCGCACTTTTGTGCCATTATTGTTTTGCTTGCCATTTGCAAACCGTGCATCCGATTCCGGTGATCTTTATATCGATTTCGACCGAAATCAACTCATCTTTCCAGCAGCACTCTTGGTTTTCCAAGTTGAGTCCTAGTTCAACCTTTTCCTTCTCGGGAACGCATATGCATTGCATATCACATCCCGCATATCATGTCATGTTTTGCATCATGTTGCTTGCGCATTGCACCTTGGTTGATCGTGGTTCCCTTTGCTTGTGTCTTGCTTTGGGTAGAGCCGGGAGACGAGTACGTGATCGAGGAACCCGTTGAGTACGCTTACAAGGATCAAGCTTACGTCAACTCGGAGAACTTTGCAGGCAAGATGACCATACCCTCGAAATCACTTCTATCTTTGCTTGCTAGTTGCCCGCTCTTTTGCTATGCCTATGCTACGATACCTACCACATGCTTTATCATGCCTCCCATATTGCCATGTCAAACCTTTAACCCACCGTGTCCTAGCAAACCGTTGTTTGGCTATGTTACCGCTTTGCTCAGGCCCTCTTATAGCGTTGCTAGTTGCAGGTGAAGATTGGAGTTTGTTCCTTGTTGGAACATGTTTATTGTTGGGATATCACTATTATATCTTGTTTTTCTTTAGTGCATCTATATACTTGGTAAAGGGTGGAAGGCTCGGCCTTATGCCTGGTGTTTTGTTCCACTCTTGCCGCCCTAGTTTCCGTCATGCCGGTGTTATGTTCCTTGATTTTGCGTTCCTTACGCGGTTGGGTTATAATGGGAACCCCTTGACAGTTCGCCTTGAATAAAACTCCTCCAGCAAGGCCCAACATTGGTTTTACCATTTGCCACCTAGCCTTTTTTGCAGACTCAAGGGTCAT
>NC_041386.1:648576567-648580222 GCF_002162155.2 Triticum dicoccoides
CGGGCCAGTGCTCCTCTGAGTGTTGGTCCAAACTAGAGCCCTTGCAGCACCACCTCGGGGAAACTCAAGGGTTGGTTTTAGTTGTACGGATTGCTTATCCGGTGTGCCCTGAGAATGAGATATGTGCAGCTCCTATCGGGATTTGTCGGCACATTCGGGTGGCTTTGCTGGACTTGTTTTACCATTGTCGAGATGTCTTGTAATCGAGATTCTGAGTCTGATCGGGTCGTCCTGGGAGAAGGAATATCCTTCGTTGACCGTGAAAGCTTGTGATGGGCTAAGTTGGGACACCCCTGTAGGGATTTGAACTTTCGAAAGTCGTGCCCGCGGTTATGGGCAGATGGGAATTTGTTAACGTACGGTTGTAGAAAACCTGAAACTTAACTTAATTAAAATGGATCAACAGCGTGTGTAGCCGTGATGGTCTCTTTTCGGCGGAGTCCGGGAAGACAACACGGTCTCGTGTTATGCTTGAACGTAAGTGGTCTAGGATCACTTCTTGATCATACATTCTCGAACGTGCTTTGCCTTCTCTTCTCGCTCTCATTTGCGTAAGTTAGCCACCATATATGCTAGTGCTTGCTCCACCTCATACCTTTTCCCTACCTATAAGCTTAAATAGTCTTGATCGCGAGGGTGTGAGATTGCTGAGTCCTCGTGACTCGTAGATTACTTCCAAAACTAGATGCAGGTGCCGATGATACCATTCCAGGAGATACGAGTGAACTCAAGTGGGAGTTTGATGAGGACTCAGGACGATACTACGTTTCCTTTCCAGACGATCAGTAGTGGAGCCCAGTTGGGGCGATCGGGGATCTTATGCATTTAGGGTTGTCTTTATTTTGGTTTCGTAGTCGGACCTTGATTGTATCTGGATGTTGTAATGTTATATTTATGTATTGTTTGAAGTGGCGATTGTAAGCCAACTATGTACCTCTTTCTTATTCAGTACATGGGATGTGTAAAGATTACCCCTCTTGCGACATTGCCTACAATGCGGTTATGCCTCTAAGTCGTGCTCCGACACATGGGAGATATAGCCGCATCGTGGGTGTTACAGGACGGCCACTGGAACTGCCGCAGCTCATGGGTAAAGGCTGGGCAACCCACCTCGTAAGGTCGGCCACCGGAGCCTCCCGGTGTTGGGTGGTCCATAGCGGGCCCCGCCCGCCTGTCTGACTGGTGGCGTGTATCGCGCCGGCGCTCGATGGTGGTTCGAGCGTCTTCATGGGCTCGCTCCCTAAAAACCGGGCGTTGGTCGCGGTGGGTCCGTGGGTCGGACGACGCTATGGAAATATTATCACAAGCGTCATCACGACGGACCGACATCCGCGGTGGCTGGCGTCGAGGAGAGTGCACCGTGGCCGCGGTGACTCCGGCCCCTCCAATACTGGCATGCAGTGGCTCGATGGAGCGCCGACCTGAGGGCCCTGCCGGTCGTGGCTCGTCTTTGTTGGCGACGCCGACGAGGCTCCGGATAGTGGCTCTCCACTCGTCGAGCTTCTCCGCAGCAGGAGGGAAGTCGAGGAGCAGTTGCGCGCGTGCCAAAGCTTCTGCTGGCGTGGGTGGCGGCAAAATCTGCATGGACCATGGCGCGCTTCGACTTCTAACCACGTTAGAAGGAGCTCTGTCACGGCCCGGCGGCTGTGTGCCATTTTCACCAACAATTCGGCAGGCATGCTGACCTCCTTCGTCCCGCAAATGATGCACAGGACTCTCCCCACGGCGGTGTCCAGGGTCACCGGCGTGGTGACGCTGCATGTCGCGCACATCCTGGGAAGAAAGTGATGTGGGCGTCGGAGTGGGTATCTTGGAGGTCGCCGCGCCGCCCGTGGGTGGTACGGCGACGTCCCCGAAGGGTCCCGCGCCGCCTGCGGGGGGCCCAGCTCCGTCTCTGGATTTCGCGGTGTGCGGCCCGTCGCCTTGCGCACGAACGACGCCGCTCAGCAGGCTCTGACTGCCAGAGCGATGTTGGTGCTCGCGGGTCGCGCCTTGGGTTCTGTCCGCGACTGGCCCGCTGCTCGCCCGCACCGGTATGGGTCGTCCGGCTCCCGAAAAACCGACCGCCATGGCCGCCTTCTTCTTGGGAGCCATGACGATCAAGAACCGCTAGGCTGATTGCGAGACCCGATTTTCACAACTGCGCCCCCTACCTGGCGCGCCAGAGATGTCGGTGGAAACGACACCTATGGGGTCACTGGGATCCCTTCTACGGTTGGCGAGCGCGAGGTTGTGCAAAGAGCAGGTCTGACAGGAAGCACATGGATCGTTTACCCAGGTTCGGGCCGCGAAGATGTGTAATACCCTAGTCCTACTTTGGTGGATGTATTTGAGTGTTCTTGTGTTCTTGAGCTAGCTACGGGGTGCAACTTGCCCAAAAGAGCCGAATCCCCCTCCTGGACGCCTCGGGCCTCCTTTTATAGGCAAAAAGAGGTTGCCACAGTGGCACACAGGAGGTGGAAAGGTCTATAGTGGATGAGTGCCATGATATGTTCCTATAGCATGTTGTTATCTTGCTCTAAACATTGCTTCCTGATGTTAAATTCTGACATGTTATTTTCACTAAGTCTGTGAACCTGATATCTTTTGCACTTTTTCCATGCTTGTTTGAACCTGCTATTGTCTGAACTAGCTGTATCTCAGTGTTCATCTTTTGTCAAGCATCTTGAGTGGATCACTGCCATGTGCTTTGTTGCTATGTTAGAGTGCAGTAGCTTATTTCTCTTGATGCATTTAGATGGCATCGTGCTGTTAATCGCACTTTTGTGCCATTATTGTTTTGCTTGCCATTTGCAAACCGTGCATCCGATTCCGGTGATCTTTATATCGATTTCGACCGAAATCAACTCATCTTTCCAGCAGCACTCTTGCTTTTCCAAGTTGAGTCCTAGTTCAACCTTTTCCTTCTAGAGCACGCATAGGCATTGCATATCACATCCCGCATATCATGTCATGTTTTGCATCATGTTGCTTGCGCATTGCACCTTGGTTGATCGTGGTTCCCTTTGCTTGTGTCTTGCTTTGGGTAGAGCCGGGAGACGAGTACGTGATCGAGGAACCCGTTGAGTACGCTTACGAGGATCAAGCTTACGTCAACTCGGAGAACTTTGCAGGCAAGATGACCATACCCTCGAAATCACTTCTATCTTTGCTTGCTAGTTGCCCGCTCTTTTGCTATGCCTATGCTACGATACCTACCACATGCTTTATCATGCCTCCCATATTGCCATGTCAAACCTTTAACCCACCGTGTCCTAGCAAACCGTTGTTTGGCTATGTTACCGCTTTGCTCAGGCCCTCTTATAGCGTTGCTAGTTGCAGGTGAAGATTGGAGTTTGTTCCTTGTTGGAACATGCTTATTGTTGGGATATCACTATTATATCTTGTTTTTCTTTAATGCATCTATATACTTGGTAAAGGGTGGAAGGCTCGGCCTTATGCCTGGTGTTTTGTTCCACTCTTGCCGCCCTAGTTTTCGTCATGCCGGTGTTATGTTCCTTGATTTTGCGTTCCTTACGCGGTTGGGTTATAATGGGAACCCCTTGACAGTTCGCCTTGAATAAAACTCCTCCAGCAAGGCCCAACATTGGTTTTACCATTTGCCACCTAGCCTTTTTTGCAGACTCAAGAGTCATCTTTATTTTAACCCCCCCCC